>NW_026112663.1:0-76111 GCF_024323335.1 Lathyrus oleraceus | reverse complement strand
TTTTATCATTGACACAATTCAATCAAATTTCAGAGGTTTAACAACAACATCTTCATCATTCGCATAATTCAATCAAATTTCAGATGTTTAACATCAACGTTTTCATCATTCACACATTTCAATCAAATTCATAGGTTTACCACAACATTTTCATCATTCACACATTCAATCAAATGTCATAGGTTTAGCAACAACATCTTCATCATTCATTATTCAATCAAATTTCATAGGTTTAACAACAACATTTTCTGCATCATTCGCACCATTCAATCAAATTTCATAGGTTTAACTTCAACATTTTCATCATTCACACAATTCAATCAAATTTCATAGTTTAAGATCAACGTTTTCATCATTCGCACAATTCAATCAAATTTCATGGGTTTAACAACAACATTTTTCATCAATCACACAATTCAATTAAATTCCATATGTTTAACATCATGTTTCATCACTCACACAATTCAATCAAATTTCATGGGTTTAACAACAACATTTGCATCATTTGCAGAATTCAATCAAATTTCATAGGTTTAACATCAACATTCCATCATTCACACAATTCAATCAAATTTCATAGGTTTAACACAACATTTTCATCACTCGCACATTCATCATCAATCAATTCGTGGGTTAACAACAATATTTTCATCATTGACACAATTCAATCAAATTTCATAGGTTTAAAAACCAACATTTCTTCATCATTCGCACAATTCAATCAAATTTCATATGTTTAACATCAACGTTTTCATCATTCACACAATTCAATCAAATGTCATAGGTTTAACAACAACATTTTCATCATTCACACAACTCAATCAAATGTCATAGGTTTAGCAACAACATCTTCATCATTCACATTATTCAATCAATTTCATAGGTTTAACACAATTTTTCTTCATCATTCGCACCATTCCATCAAATTTCATAGGTTTAACATCAACATTTTCATCATTCACACAATTCAATCAAATTTCATAAGTTTAACATCAAAGTTTTCATCATTCACACAATTCAATCAAATTTAATGGGTTTAACAACAACATTTGCATCACTCACACATGTCAATCAAATTTCTTAGGTTAAACAACCACATTCTCTTCATCATTCGCACAATTCAATCAAATTTCATGGGTTTAACATCAATATTTTCATTATTCACACAATTCAATCAAATTTCATAGGTTTAAGATCACGTTTTCATCATTCGACAAATTCAATCAAATATCATGGGTTTAACAACAACATTTTCATCATTCACACAATTCAATTAAATTTCATATGTTTTACATCATGTTTTTCATCACTCACACAATTCAATCAAATTTCATGGGTTTAACAACAACATTTGCATCATTCGCACAATTCAATCAAATTTCATAGGTTTAACATCAACATTTCCATCACTCACACAATTCAATCAAATTTCATAGGTTTAAAACAACAACTTTTCATCACTCGCACAATTCAATCAAATTTCGTGGGTTTAACAACATATTTTCATCATTGACACAATTCAATCAAATTCATAGGTTTAAAATCAACATCTTTCATCATTCGTATAATTCAATCAAATTTCATATGTTTAACATCAACGTTTTCATCATTCACACAATTCAATCAAAGTCATAGGTTTAACAACAACATTTTCATCATTCACACAATTCAATCAAATGTCATAGGTTTAGCAACAACATCTTCATCATTCACATTAATCATCAAATTTCATAGTTTAACAACAACATTTTCTTCATCATTCGCACCATTCAATCAAATTTCATAGGTTTAACTTCAACATTTTCATCATTCACACAATTAATCAAATTTCATAAGTTTAACATCAACGTTTTCGTCATTCACACACTAAAAAATCAAATTTCGGGTTTACAACAACATTTTTCATCGTTCACACAATTCATCAAATTCATAGTTGAACATCAATGTTTCATCATTCACACAATTCAATCAAATTTCATAGGTTTAACAACAACATTTTCATCATTCACACAATTCAATCAAATTTCATAGGTTAACAACAACATTTTCATCATTCACACAATTCAATCAAATTTCATAGGTTTGACAATAACATCATTATCATTCATACAATTCAATCAAATTTATGGGTTTAACAACAACATTTGCATCATTCACACATGTCAATCAAATTTCATAGGTTTAACAACCACATTCTCTTCATCATTCGCACAATTCAATCAAATTTCATGGTTTTAACATCAATATTTTCATCATTACACAATTCACATCAATCAAATTTCATAGGTTTAAGATCACGTTTTCATCATTCGCACATTCAATCAAATATCATGGGTTTAACAACAACATTTTTCATCATTCACACAATTCAATTAAATTTCATATGTTTAACATCAATGTTTTCATCACTCACACAATTCAATCAAATTTCATGGGTTTAACAACAACATTGCATCATTCGCACAATTCAATCAAATTTCATAGGTTTAACATCACATTTCCATCATTCACACAATTCAATCAAATTTCATAGGTTTAACAACAACATTTTCATCACTCGCACATTCAATCAAATTTCATAGGTTTAAAAACCACATCTTTCATCATTCGCATAATTCAATCAAATTTCATATGTTTAACATCAACGTTTTCATCATTCACAATTCAATCAAATGTCATAGGTTTAGCAACAACATCTTCATCATTCACATTATTCCATCAAATTTCATAGGTTTAACAACAACATTTGCATCATTCGCACCATTCAATCAAATTTCATAGGTTTAACATCAACATTTCCATCATTCACACAATTCAATCAAATTTCATAGGTTTAACATCAACGTTTTCGTCATTCACACAATTCAATCAAATTTCATAGGTTTAAAACCAACATCTTCATCATTCGCATAATTCAATCAAATTTCATATGTTTAACATCACGTTTTCATCATCATTCACACAATTCACATCAAATGTCATAGGTTTAGCAACAACATCTTCATCATTCACATTATTCCATCAAATTTCATAGGTTTAACAACACATTTTCTTCATCATTCGCACCATTCAATCAAATTTCATAGGTTTAACTCAACATTTCATCATCTCACATTAAATCAAATTTCATAGTTTAACATCAACGTTTTCATCATTCACACAACTCAATCAAATTTCATGGGTTTAACAACAACATTTTTCATCGTTCACACAATTTAATCAAATCTCATAGGTTTAACATCAATGATTTCATCATTCACACAATTCAATCAAATTTCATAGGTTTAACAACAACATTTTCATCATTCACACAATTCAATCAAATTTCATCGGTTTAACACAACATTTTCATCATTCACACATGTCAATCAAATTTCATAGGATTGACAATAACATCATTATCATTCTACAATTCAATCAAATTTAATGGTTTTAACAACACATTTGCATCATTCACACATGTCAATCAATTTCATAGGTTTAACAACCACATTCTCTTCATCATTCGCACAATTCAATTAATTTCATGGGTTTAACATCAATATTTTCATCATTCACACAATTCAATCAAATTCATATGTTTTAGATCAACATTTTCATCATTCGCACAATTCAATCAAATATCATGGTTTAACACAACATTTTTCATCATTCACACAATTCAATTAAATTTCATATGTTTAACATCAATGTTTTCATCACTCACACAATTCAATCAAATTTCATGGGTTTAACAACAACATTTGCATCATTTGCAGAATTCAATCAAATTTCATAGGTTTAACATCAACATTTCCATCATTCACACAATTCAATCAAATTTCATAGGTTTAACAACAACATTTTCATCACTCGCACAATTCAATCAATTTCGTGGTTTTAACAACAATATTTTCATCATTGACACAATTCAATCAAATTTCATAGGTTTAAAAACAACATCTTTCATCATTCGCATAATTCAATCAAATTTCATATGTTTAACATCAACGTTTTCATCATTCACACAATTCAATCAAATGTCATACGTTTAACAACAACATTTTCATCATTCACACAACTCAATCAAATGTCATAGGTTTAGCAACAACATCTTCATCATTCACATTATTCAATCAAATTTCATAGGTTTAACAACAATGTTTTCTTCATCATTCGCACCATTCAATCAAATTTCATAGGTTTAACATCAACATTTTCATCATTCACACAATTCAATCAAATTTCATAAGTTTAACATCAACGTTTTCATCATTCACACAATTCAATCAAATTTAATGGGTTTAACAACAACATTTGCATCACTCACACATGTCAATCAAATTTCTTAGGTTTAAACAACGACATTTTCTTCATCATTCGCACAATTCAATCAATTTCATGGGTTTAACATCAATATTTTCATTATTCACACAATTCAATCAAATTTCATAGGTTTAAGATCAACGTTTTCATCATTCGCACAATTCAATCAAATATCAGGGTTTAACAACAACATTTTTCATCATTCACACAATTCAATTAATTTCATATGTTTAACATCAATGTTTTCATCACTCACACAATTCAATCAAATTTCATGGGTTTAACAACAACATTTGCATCATTCGCACAATTCAATCAAATTTCATAGGTTTAACATCAACATTTCCATCATTCACACAATTCAATCAAATTTCATAGGTTTAACAACAACATTTTCATCACTCGCACAATTCAATCAAATTTCGTGGGTTTAACAACAATATTTTCATCATTGACACAATTCAATCAAATTTCATAGGTTTAAAACCAACATCTTCATCATTCGTATAATTCAATCAAATTTTATATGTTTAACATCAATGTTTTCATCATTCGCACCATTCAATCAAATTTCATAGGTTTAACTTCAACATTTTCATCATTCACACAATTAAATCAAATTTCATAAGTTTAACAACAACATTTTCATCACTCGCACAATTCAATCAAATTTCATAGGTTTAAAACCAACATCTTCATCATTCGCATAATTCAATCAAATTTCATATGTTTAACATCAACGTTTTCATCATTCACACAATTCAATCAAATGTCATAGGTTTAGCAACAACATCTTCATCATTCACATTATTCCATCAAATTTCATAGGTTTAACAACAACATTTTCTTCATCATTCGCACCATTCAATCAAATTTCATAGGTTTAACTTCAACATTTTCATCATTCACACAATTAATCAAATTTCATAAGTTTAACATCAACGTTTTCGTCATTCACACCTCAATCAAATTTCATGGGTTTAACAACAACATTTTTCATCGTTCACACATTTAATCAAATCTCATAGGTTGAACATCAATGATTTCATCATTCACACAATTCAATCAAATTTCATAGGTTTAACAACAACATTTTCATCATTCACACAATTCAATCAAATTTCATCGTTTAACAACAATTTTTCATCATTCACACATGTCAATCAATTTCATAGGATTGACAATAACATCATTATCATTCATACAATTCAATCAAATTTAATGGGTTTAACAACAACATTTGCATCATTCACACATGTCAATCAAATTTCATAGGTTTAACAACACATTCTCTTCATCATTCGCACAATTCAATTAAATTTCATGGTTTTAACATCAATATTTTCATCATTCACACAATTCAATCAAATTTCATATGTTTAAGATCAACATTTTCATCATTCGCACAATTCAATCAAATATCATGGGTTTAACAACAACATTTTTCATCATTCACACAATTCAATTAAATTTCATATGTTTAACATCAATGTTTTCATCACTCACACAATTCAATCAAATTTCATGGTTTAACAACAACATTTGCATCATTCGCACAATTCAATCAAATTTCATAGGTTTAACATCAACATTTCCATCATTCACACAATTCAATCAAATTTCATAGGTTTAACAACAACATTTTCATCACTCGCACAATTCAATAAAATTTCGTGGGTTTAACAACAATATTTTCATCATTGACACAATTCAATCAAATTTCATAGGTTTAACATCAACATTTCCATCATTCACACAATTCAATCAAATTTCATAGGTTTAACAACAACATTTCATCATCATCGCACAATTCAATCAAATTTCATAGTTTAAAACCACATCTTCATCATTCGCATAATTCAATCAAATTTCATATGTTTAACATCAACGTTTTCATCATTCACACATTCAATCAAATGTCATAGGTTTAGC
This sequence comes from Lathyrus oleraceus, assembly GCF_024323335.1. Lineage (NCBI taxonomy): Eukaryota > Viridiplantae > Streptophyta > Magnoliopsida > Fabales > Fabaceae > Lathyrus > Lathyrus oleraceus. Next base: position 69,874 of record NW_026112663.1, on the reverse strand, counting down.
AACAACATCTTCATCATTCACACAATTCCATCAAATTTCATAGGTTTAACAACAACATTTTCTTCATCATTCGCACCATTCAATCAAATTTCATAGGTTTAACTTCAACATTTTCATCATTCACACAATTTAAATCAAATTTCATAAGTTTAACATCAACGTTTTTCGTCATTCACACAATCAATCAAATTTCATGGGTTTAACAACAACATTTTTCATCGTTCACACAATTCAATCAAATCTCATAGGTTGAACATCAATGATTTCATCATTCACACAATTCAATCAAATTTCATAGGTTTAACAACAACATTTTCATCATTCACACAATTCAATCAAATTTCATCGGTTTAACAACAACATTTTCATCATTCACACAATTCAATCAAATTTCATAGGTTGACAATACATCATTATCATTCTACAATTCAATCAAATTTAATGGTTTAACAACAACATTTGCATCTTTCACACATGTCAATCAAATTTCCTAGGTTTAACAACCACATTCTCTTCATCATTCGCACAATTCAATTAAATTTCATGGGTTTAACATCAATATTTTCATCATTCACACAATTCAATCAAATTTCATATGTTTAAGATCAACGTTTTCATCATTCGCAAAATTCAATCAAATTTCATGGGTTTAACAACAACATTTTTCATCGTTCACACAATTCAATCAAATTCATAGGTTTAACATCAATGATTTCATCATTCACACAATTCAATCAAATTTCATAGGTTTAACAACAACATTTTCATCATTCACACAATTCAATCAAATTTCATCGGTTTAACAACAACATTTTTCATCATTCACACAATTCAATCAAATTTCATAGGTTTGACATAACATCTTATCATTCATACAATTCAATCAAATTTATGGGTTTAAACAACACATTTGCATCATTCACACATGTCAATCAAATTTCATAGGTTTAACAACCACATTCTCTCATCATTCGCACAATTCAATCAAATTTCATGGGTTTAACATCATATTTTCATCATTCACACAATTCAATCAAATTTCATAGGTTTAAGATCAACGTTTTCATCATTCGCACAATTCAATCAAATATCATGGTTTAACAACAACATTTTCATCATTCACACAATTCAATTAAATTTCATATGTTTAACATCAATGTTTTCATCACTCACACAATTCAATCAAATTTCATGGTTTAACAACAACATTTGCATCATTCGCACAATTCAATCAAATTTCATAGGTTTAACATCAACATTTCCATCATTCACACAATTCAATCAAATTTCATAGGTTTAACAACAACATTTTCATCATTCGCACAATTCAATCAAATTTCATAGGTTTAAAACCAACATCTTCATCATTCGCACAATTCAATCAAATTTCATATGTTTAACATCAACGTTTTCATCATTCACACAATTCAATCAAATTCATAGGTTTAACAACAACATCTTCATCATTCCACATATTCAATCAAATTTCATAGGTTTAACAACAACATTTTCTTCATCATTCGCACCATTCAATCAAATTTCATAGGTTTAACTTCAACATTTTCATCATTCACACAATTCAATCAAATTTCATAGGTTTAACATCAACGTTTTCATCATTCACACAATTCAATCAAATTTCATGGTTTTACACAACAATTTTTCATCATTCACACAATTCAATCAAATTCATAGGTTTAACATCAATGATTTCATCATTCACACAATTCAATCAAATTTCATAGGTTTAACAACAACATTTTCATCATTCACACAATTCAATCAAATTTCATCGGTTTAACAACAACATTTTCATCATTCACACAATTCAATCAAATTTCATAGGATTGACATAACATCATTATCATTCACACAATTCAATCAAATTTATGGGTTTAACAACAACATTTGCATCTTTCACACATGTCAATCAAATTTCATAGGTTTAACAACCACATTCTCTTCATCATTCGCACAATTCAATCAAATTTCATGGGTTTAACATCAACATTTCATCATTCACACAATTCAATCAAATTTCATATGTTTAAGATCAACGTTTTCATCATTCGCACAATTCAATCAAATTTCATGGTTTAACAACAACATTTTTCATCATTCACACAATTCAATTAAATTTCATATGTTTAACATCAATGTTTTCATCATCACACAATTCAATCAAATTTCATGGTTTAACAACAACAACATTTGCATCATTCGCACAATTCAATCAAATTTCATAGGTTTAACATCAACATTTCCATCATTCACACAATTCAATCAAATTTCATAGGTTTAACAACAACATTTTCATCATTCGCACAATTCAATCAAATTTCATAGGTTTAAAACCAACATCTTCATCATTCGCATAATTCAATCAAATTTCATAGGTTTAACAACAACATTTTCATCACTCGCACAATTCAATAAAATTTCGTGGGTTTAACAACAATATTTTCATCATTGACACAATTCAATCAAATTTCATAGGTTTAACATCAACATTTCCATCATTCACACAATTCAATCAAATTTCATAGGTTTAACAACAACATTTTCATCACTCGCACAATTCAATCAAATTTCATAGGTTTAAAACCAACATCTTCATCATTCGCATAATTCAATCAAATTTCATATGTTTAACATCAACGTTTTCATCATTCACACAATTCAATCAAATGTCATAGGTTTAGCAACAACATCTTCATCATTCACATTATTCCATCAAATTTCATAGGTTTAACAACAACATTTTCTTCATCATTCGCACCATTCAATCAAATTTCATAGGTTTAACTTCAACATTTTCATCATTCACACAATTAAATCAAATTTCATAAGTTTAACATCAACGTTTTCGTCATTCACACAACTCAATCAAATTTCAGGGGTTTAACAACAACATTTTTCATCATTCACACAATTCAATCAAATTTCATAGGTTGAACATCAATGATTTCATCATTCACACAATTCAATCAAATTTCATAGGTTTAACAACAACATTTTCATCATTCACACAATTCAATCAAATTTCATCGGTTTAACAACAACATTTTCATCATTCACACAATTCAATCAAATTTCATAGGATTGACAATAACATCATTATCATTCATACAATTCAATCAAATTTAATGGGTTTAACAACAACATTTGCATCATTCACACATGTCAATCAAATTTCATAGGTTTAACAACCACATTCTCTTCATCATTCGCACAATTCAATCAAATTTCATGGGTTTAACATCAATATTTTCATCATTCACACAATTCAATCAAATTTCATATGTTTAAGATCAACGTTTTCATCATTCGCACAATTCAATCAAATTTCATGGGTTTAACAACAACATTTTTCATCATTCACACAATTCAATCAAATTTCATAGGTTGAACATCAATGATTTCATCATTCACACAATTCAATCAAATTTCATAGGTTTAACAACAACATTTTCATCATTCACACAATTCAATCAAATTTCATAGGTTTAACAACAACATTTTCATCATTCACACAATTCAATCAAATTTCATAGGATTGACAATAACATCATTATCATTCATACAATTCAATCAAATTTAATGGGTTTAACAACAACATTTGCATCATTCACACATGTCAATCAAATTTCATAGGTTTAACAACCACATTCTCTTCATCATTCGCACAATTCAATCAAATTTCATGGGTTTAACATCAATATTTTCATCATTCACACAATTCAATCAAATTTCATAGGTTTAAGATCAACGTTTTCATCATTCGCACAATTCAATCAAATATCATGGGTTTAACAACAACATTTTCATCATTCACACAATTCAATTAAATTTCATATGTTTAACATCAATGTTTTCATCACTCACACAATTCAATCAAATTTCATGGGTTTAACAACAACATTTGCATCATTCGCACAATTCAATCAAATTTCATAGGTTTAACATCAACATTTCCATCATTCACACAATTCAATCAAATTTCGTAGGTTTAACAACAACATTTTCATCAATCGCACAATTCAATCAAATTTCATAGGTTTAAAACCAACATCTTCATCATTCGCACAATTCAATCAAATTTCATATGTTTAACATCAACGTTTTCATCATTCACACAATTCAATCAAATGTCATAGGTTTAGCAACAACATCTTCATCATTCACATTATTCAATCAAATTTCATAGGTTTAACAACAACATTTTCTTCATCATTCGCACCATTCAATCAAATTTCATAGGTTTAACATCAACATTTTCATCATTCACACAATTCAATCAAATTTCATAAGTTTAACATCAACGTTTTCATCATTCACACAACTCAATCAAATTTCATGGGTTTAACAACAACATTTTTCATCATTCACACAATTCAATCAAATTTCATAGGTTGAACATCAATGATTTCATCATTCACACAATTCAATCAAATTTCATACGTTTAACAACAACATTTTCATCATTCACACAATTCAATCAAATTTCATCGGTTTAACAACAACATTTTCATCATTCACACAATTCAATCAAATTTCATAGGATTGACAATAACATCATTATCATTCATACAATTCAATCAAATTTAATGGGTTTAACAACAACATTTGCATCATTCACACATGTCAATCAAATTTCATAGGTTTAACAACCACATTCTCTTCATCATTCGCACAATTCAATCAAATTTCATGGGTTTAACATCAATATTTTCATCATTCACACAATTCAATCAAATTTCATAGGTTTAAGATCAACGTTTTCATCATTCGCACAATTCAATCAAATATCATGGGTTTAACAACAACATTTTTCATCATTCACACAATTCAATTAAATTTCATATGTTTAACATCAATGTTTTCATCACTCACACAATTCAATCAAATTTCATGGGTTTAACAACAACATTTGCATCATTCGCACAATTCAATCAAATTTCATAGGTTTAACATCAACATTTCCATCATTCACACAATTCAATCAAATTTCATAGGTTTAACAACAACATTTTCATCACTCGCACAATTCAATCAAATTTCATAGGTTTAAAACCAACATCTTCATCATTCGCATAATTCAATCAAATTTCATAGGTTTAACAACAACATTTTCATCACTCGCACAATTCAATCAAATTTCGTGGGTTTAACAACAATATTTTCATCATTGACACAATTCAATCAAATTTCATAGGTTTAAAACCAACATCTTCATCATTCGTATAATTCAATCAAATTTTATATGTTTAACATCAATGTTTTCATCATTCGCACCATTCAATCAAATTTCATAGGTTTAACTTCAACATTTTCATCATTCACACAATTAAATCAAATTTCATAAGTTTAACATCAACGTTTTCATCATTCACACAACTCAATCAAATTTCATGGGTTTAACAACAACATTTTTCATCATTCACACAATTCAATCAAATTTCATAGGTTGAACATCAATGATTTCATCATTCACACAATTCAATCAAATTTCATACGTTTAACAACAACATTTTCATCATTCACACAATTCAATCAAATTTCATCGGTTTAACAACAACATTTTCATCATTCACACAATTCAATCAAATTTCATAGGATTGACAATAACATCATTATCATTCATACAATTCAATCAAATTTAATGGGTTTAACAACAACATTTGCATCTTTCACACATGTCAATCAAATTTCCTAGGTTTAACAACCACATTCTCTTCATCATTCGCACAATTCAATTAAATTTCATGGGTTTAACATCAATATTTTCATCATTCACACAATTCAATCAAATTTCATATGTTTAAGATCAACGTTTTCATCATTCGCAAAATTCAATCAAATTTCATGGGTTTAACAACAACATTTTTCATCGTTCACACAATTCAATCAAATTTCATAGGTTGAACATCAATGATTTCATCATTCACACAATTCAATCAAATTTCATAGGTTTAACAACAACATTTTCATCATTCACACAATTCAATCAAATTTCATCGGTTTAACAACAACATTTTCATCATTCACACAATTCAATCAAATTTCATAGGATTGACAATAACATCATTATCATTCATACAATTCAATCAAATTTAATGGGTTTAACAACAACATTTGCATCATTCACACATGTCAATCAAATTTCATAGGTTTAACAACCACATTCTCTTCATCATTCGCACAATTCAATCAAATTTCATGGGTTTAACATCAATATTTTCATCATTCACACAATTCAATCAAATTTCATAGGTTTAAGATCAACGTTTTCATCATTCGCACAATTCAATCAAATATCATGGGTTTAACAACAACATTTTTCATCATTCACACAATTCAATTAAATTTCATATGTTTAACATCAATGTTTTCATCACTCACACAATTCAATCAAATTTCATGGGTTTAACAACAACATTTGCATCATTCGCACAATTCAATCAAATTTCATAGGTTTAACATCAACATTTCCATCATTCACACAATTCAATCAAATTTCATAGGTTTAACAACAACATTTTCATCACTCGCACAATTCAATCAAATTTCATAGGTTTAAAACCAACATCTTCATCATTCGCATAATTCAATCAAATTTCATATGTTTAACATCAACGTTTTCATCATTCACACAATTCAATCAAATGTCATAGGTTTAGCAACAACATCTTCATCATTCACATTATTCCATCAAATTTCATAGGTTTAACAACAACATTTTCTTCATCATTCGCACCATTCAATCAAATTTCATAGGTTTAACTTCAACATTTTCATCATTCACACAATTAAATCAAATTTCATAAGTTTAACATCAACGTTTTCGTCATTCACACAACTCAATCAAATTTCATGGGTTTAACAACAACATTTTTCATCGTTCACACAATTCAATCAAATCTCATAGGTTGAACATCAATGATTTCATCATTCACACAATTCAATCAAATTTCATAGGTTTAACAACAACATTTTCATCATTCACACAATTCAATCAAATTTCATCGGTTTAACAACAACATTTTCATCATTCACACAATTCAATCAAATTTCATAGGATTGACAATAACATCATTATCATTCATACAATTCAATCAAATTTAATGGGTTTAACAACAACATTTGCATCATTCACACATGTCAATCAAATTTCATAGGTTTAACAACCACATTCTCTTCATCATTCGCACAATTCAATTAAATTTCATGGGTTTAACATCAATATTTTCATCATTCACACAATTCAATCAAATTTCATATGTTTAAGATCAACGTTTTCATCATTCGCACAATTCAATCAAATATCATGGGTTTAACAACAACATTTTTCATCATTCACACAATTCAATTAAATTTCATATGTTTAACATCAATGTTTTCATCACTCACACAATTCAATCAAATTTCATGGGTTTAACAACAACATTTGCATCATTCGCACAATTCAATCAAATTTCATAGGTTTAACATCAACATTTCCATCATTCACACAATTCAATCAAATTTCATAGGTTTAACAACAACATTTTCATCACTCGCACAATTCAATCAAATTTCATAGGTTTAAAACCAACATCTTCATCATTCGCATAATTCAATCAAATTTCATATGTTTAACATCAACGTTTTCATCATTCACACAATTCAATCAAATGTCATAGGTTTAGCAACAACATCTTCATCATTCACATTATTCCATCAAATTTCATAGGTTTAACAACAACATTTTCTTCATCATTCGCACCATTCAATCAAATTTCATAGGTTTAACTTCAACATTTTCATCATTCACACAATTAAATCAAATTTCATAAGTTTAACATCAACGTTTTCGTCATTCACACAACTCAATCAAATTTCATGGGTTTAACAACAACATTTTTCATCGTTCACACAATTCAATCAAATCTCATAGGTTGAACATCAATGATTTCATCATTCACACAATTCAATCAAATTTCATAGGTTTAACAACAACATTTTCATCATTCACACAATTCAATCAAATTTCATCGGTTTAACAACAACATTTTCATCATTCACACATTCAATCAAATTTCATAGGATTGACAATAACATCATTATCATTCATACAATTCAATCAAATTTAATGGGTTTAACAACAACATTTGCATCATTCACACATGTCAATCAAATTTCATAGGTTTAACAACCACATTCTCTTCATCATTCGCACAATTCAATTAAATTTCATGGGTTTAACATCAATATTTTCATCATTCACACAATTCAATCAAATTTCATATGTTTAAGATCAACATTTTCATCATTCGCACAATTCAATCAAATATCATGGGTTTAACAACAACATTTTTCATCATTCACACAATTCAATTAAATTTCATATGTTTAACATCAATGTTTTCATCACTCACACAATTCAATCAAATTTCATGGGTTTAACAACAACATTTGCATCATTCGCACAATTCAATCAAATTTCATAGGTTTAACATCAACATTTCCATCATTCACACAATTCAATCAAATTTCATAGGTTTAACAACAACATTTTCATCACTCGCACAATTCAATCAAATTTCATAGGTTTAAAACCAACATCTTCATCATTCGCATAATTCAATCAAATTTCATATGTTTAACATCAACGTTTTCATCATTCACACAATTCAATCAAATGTCATAGGTTTAGCAACAACATCTTCATCATTCACATTATTCCATCAAATTTCATAGGTTTAACAACAACATTTTCTTCATCATTCGCACCATTCAATCAAATTTCATAGGTTTAACTTCAACATTTTCATCATTCACACAATTAAATCAAATTTCATAAGTTTAACATCAACGTTTTCGTCATTCACACAACTCAATCAAATTTCATGGGTTTAACAACAACATTTTTCATCGTTCACACAATTCAATCAAATCTCATAGGTTGAACATCAATGATTTCATCATTCACACAATTCAATCAAATTTCATAGGTTTAACAACAACATTTTCATCATTCACACAATTCAATCAAATTTCATCGGTTTAACAACAACATTTTCATCATTCACACAATTCAATCAAATTTCATAGGATTGACAATAACATCATTATCATTCATACAATTCAATCAAATTTAATGGGTTTAACAACAACATTTGCATCATTCACACATGTCAATCAAATTTCATAGGTTTAACAACCACATTCTCTTCATCATTCGCACAATTCAATTAAATTTCATGGGTTTAACATCAATATTTTCATCATTCACACAATTCAATCAAATTTCATATGTTTAAGATCAACGTTTTCATCATTCGCACAATTCAATCAAATATCATGGGTTTAACAACAACATTTTTCATCATTCACACAATTCAATTAAATTTCATATGTTTAACATCAATGTTTTCATCACTCACACAATTCAATCAAATTTCATGGGTTTAACAACAACATTTGCATCATTCGCACAATTCAATCAAATTTCATAGGTTTAACATCAACATTTCCATCATTCACACAATTCAATCAAATTTCATAGGTTTAACAACAACATTTTCATCACTCGCACAATTCAATCAAATTTCATAGGTTTAAAACCAACATCTTCATCATTCGCATAATTCAATCAAATTTCATATGTTTAACATCAACGTTTTCATCATTCACACAATTCAATCAAATGTCATAGGTTTAGCAACAACATCTTCATCATTCACATTATTCCATCAAATTTCATAGGTTTAACAACAACATTTTCTTCATCATTCGCACCATTCAATCAAATTTCATAGGTTTAACTTCAACATTTTCATCATTCACACAATTAAATCAAATTTCATAAGTTTAACATCAACGTTTTCGTCATTCACACAACTCAATCAAATTTCATGGGTTTAACAACAACATTTTTCATCGTTCACACAATTCAATCAAATCTCATAGGTTGAACATCAATGATTTCATCATTCACACAATTCAATCAAATTTCATAGGTTTAACAACAACATTTTCATCATTCACACAATTCAATCAAATTTCATCGGTTTAACAACAACATTTTCATCATTCACACAATTCAATCAAATTTCATAGGATTGACAATAACATCATTATCATTCATACAATTCAATCAAATTTAATGGGTTTAACAACAACATTTGCATCATTCACACATGTCAATCAAATTTCATAGGTTTAACAACCACATTCTCTTCATCATTCGCACAATTCAATTAAATTTCATGGGTTTAACATCAATATTTTCATCATTCACACAATTCAATCAAATTTCATATGTTTAAGATCAACGTTTTCATCATTCGCACAATTCAATCAAATATCATGGGTTTAACAACAACATTTTTCATCATTCACACAATTCAATTAAATTTCATATGTTTAACATCAATGTTTTCATCACTCACACAATTCAATCAAATTTCATGGGTTTAACAACAACATTTGCATCATTCGCACAATTCAATCAAATTTCATAGGTTTAACATCAACATTTCCATCATTCACACAATTCAATCAAATTTCATAGGTTTAACAACAACATTTTCATCACTCGCACAATTCAATCAAATTTCATAGGTTTAAAACCAACATCTTCATCATTCGCATAATTCAATCAAATTTCATATGTTTAACATCAACGTTTTCATCATTCACACAATTCAATCAAATGTCATAGGTTTAGCAACAACATCTTCATCATTCACATTATTCCATCAAATTTCATAGGTTTAACAACAACATTTTCTTCATCATTCGCACCATTCAATCAAATTTCATAGGTTTAACTTCAACATTTTCATCATTCACACAATTAAATCAAATTTCATAAGTTTAACATCAACGTTTTCGTCATTCACACAACTCAATCAAATTTCATGGGTTTAACAACAACATTTTTCATCGTTCACACAATTCAATCAAATCTCATAGGTTGAACATCAATGATTTCATCATTCACACAATTCAATCAAATTTCATAGGTTTAACAACAACATTTTCATCATTCACACAATTCAATCAAATTTCATCGGTTTAACAACAACATTTTCATCATTCACACAATTCAATCAAATTTCATAGGATTGACAATAACATCATTATCATTCATACAATTCAATCAAATTTAATGGGTTTAACAACAACATTTGCATCATTCACACATGTCAATCAAATTTCATAGGTTTAACAACCACATTCTCTTCATCATTCGCACAATTCAATTAAATTTCATGGGTTTAACATCAATATTTTCATCATTCACACAATTCAATCAAATTTCATATGTTTAAGATCAACGTTTTCATCATTCGCACAATTCAATCAAATATCATGGGTTTAACAACAACATTTTTCATCATTCACACAATTCAATTAAATTTCATATGTTTAACATCAATGTTTTCATCACTCACACAATTCAATCAAATTTCATGGGTTTAACAACAACATTTGCATCATTCGCACAATTCAATCAAATTTCATAGGTTTAACATCAACATTTCCATCATTCACACAATTCAATCAAATTTCATAGGTTTAACAACAACATTTTCATCACTCGCACAATTCAATCAAATTTCATAGGTTTAAAACCAACATCTTCATCATTCGCATAATTCAATCAAATTTCATATGTTTAACATCAACGTTTTCATCATTCACACAATTCAATCAAATGTCATAGGTTTAGCAACAACATCTTCATCATTCACATTATTCCATCAAATTTCATAGGTTTAACAACAACATTTTCTTCATCATTCGCACCATTCAATCAAATTTCATAGGTTTAACTTCAACATTTTCATCATTCACACAATTAAATCAAATTTCATAAGTTTAACATCAACGTTTTCGTCATTCACACAACTCAATCAAATTTCATGGGTTTAACAACAACATTTTTCATCGTTCACACAATTCAATCAAATCTCATAGGTTGAACATCAATGATTTCATCATTCACACAATTCAATCAAATTTCATAGGTTTAACAACAACATTTTCATCATTCACACAATTCAATCAAATTTCATCGGTTTAACAACAACATTTTCATCATTCACACAATTCAATCAAATTTCATAGGATTGACAATAACATCATTATCATTCATACAATTCAATCAAATTTAATGGGTTTAACAACAACATTTGCATCATTCACACATGTCAATCAAATTTCATAGGTTTAACAACCACATTCTCTTCATCATTCGCACAATTCAATTAAATTTCATGGGTTTAACATCAATATTTTCATCATTCACACAATTCAATCAAATTTCATATGTTTAAGATCAACGTTTTCATCATTCGCACAATTCAATCAAATATCATGGGTTTAACAACAACATTTTTCATCATTCACACAATTCAATTAAATTTCATATGTTTAACATCAATGTTTTCATCACTCACACAATTCAATCAAATTTCATGGGTTTAACAACAACATTTGCATCATTCGCACAATTCAATCAAATTTCATAGGTTTAACATCAACATTTCCATCATTCACACAATTCAATCAAATTTCATAGGTTTAACAACAACATTTTCATCACTCGCACAATTCAATCAAATTTCATAGGTTTAAAACCAACATCTTCATCATTCGCATAATTCAATCAAATTTCATATGTTTAACATCAACGTTTTCATCATTCACACAATTCAATCAAATGTCATAGGTTTAGCAACAACATCTTCATCATTCACATTATTCCATCAAATTTCATAGGTTTAACAACAACATTTTCTTCATCATTCGCACCATTCAATCAAATTTCATAGGTTTAACTTCAACATTTTCATCATTCACACAATTAAATCAAATTTCATAAGTTTAACATCAACGTTTTCGTCATTCACACAACTCAATCAAATTTCATGGGTTTAACAACAACATTTTTCATCGTTCACACAATTCAATCAAATCTCATAGGTTGAACATCAATGATTTCATCATTCACACAATTCAATCAAATTTCATAGGTTTAACAACAACATTTTCATCATTCACACAATTCAATCAAATTTCATCGGTTTAACAACAACATTTTCATCATTCACACATGTCAATCAAATTTCATAGGATTGACAATAACATCATTATCATTCATACAATTCAATCAAATTTAATGGGTTTAACAACAACATTTGCATCATTCACACATGTCAATCAAATTTCATAGGTTTAACAACCACATTCTCTTCATCATTCGCACAATTCAATTAAATTTCATGGGTTTAACATCAATATTTTCATCATTCACACAATTCAATCAAATTTCATATGTTTAAGATCAACATTTTCATCATTCGCACAATTCAATCAAATATCATGGGTTTAACAACAACATTTTTCATCATTCACACAATTCAATTAAATTTCATATGTTTAACATCAATGTTTTCATCACTCACACAATTCAATCAAATTTCATGGGTTTAACAACAACATTTGCATCATTCGCACAATTCAATCAAATTTCATAGGTTTAACATCAACATTTCCATCATTCACACAATTCAATCAAATTTCATAGGTTTAACAACAACATTTTCATCACTCGCACAATTCAATCAAATTTCATAGGTTTAAAACCAACATCTTCATCATTCGCATAATTCAATCAAATTTCATATGTTTAACATCAACGTTTTCATCATTCACACAATTCAATCAAATGTCATAGGTTTAGCAACAACATCTTCATCATTCACATTATTCCATCAAATTTCATAGGTTTAACAACAACATTTTCTTCATCATTCGCACCATTCAATCAAATTTCATAGGTTTAACTTCAACATTTTCATCATTCACACAATTAAATCAAATTTCATAAGTTTAACATCAACGTTTTCGTCATTCACACAACTCAATCAAATTTCATGGGTTTAACAACAACATTTTTCATCGTTCACACAATTCAATCAAATCTCATAGGTTGAACATCAATGATTTCATCATTCACACAATTCAATCAAATTTCATAGGTTTAACAACAACATTTTCATCATTCACACAATTCAATCAAATTTCATCGGTTTAACAACAACATTTTCATCATTCACACATGTCAATCAAATTTCATAGGATTGACAATAACATCATTATCATTCATACAATTCAATCAAATTTAATGGGTTTAACAACAACATTTGCATCATTCACACATGTCAATCAAATTTCATAGGTTTAACAACCACATTCTCTTCATCATTCGCACAATTCAATTAAATTTCATGGGTTTAACATCAATATTTTCATCATTCACACAATTCAATCAAATTTCATATGTTTAAGATCAACGTTTTCATCATTCGCACAATTCAATCAAATATCATGGGTTTAACAACAACATTTTTCATCATTCACACAATTCAATTAAATTTCATATGTTTAACATCAATGTTTTCATCACTCACACAATTCAATCAAATTTCATGGGTTTAACAACAACATTTGCATCATTCGCACAATTCAATCAAATTTCATAGGTTTAACATCAACATTTCCATCATTCACACAATTCAATCAAATTTCATAGGTTTAACAACAACATTTTCATCACTCGCACAATTCAATCAAATTTCATAGGTTTAAAACCAACATCTTCATCATTCGCATAATTCAATCAAATTTCATATGTTTAACATCAACGTTTTCATCATTCACACAATTCAATCAAATGTCATAGGTTTAGCAACAACATCTTCATCATTCACATTATTCCATCAAATTTCATAGGTTTAACAACAACATTTTCTTCATCATTCGCACCATTCAATCAAATTTCATAGGTTTAACTTCAACATTTTCATCATTCACACAATTAAATCAAATTTCATAAGTTTAACATCAACGTTTTCGTCATTCACACAACTCAATCAAATTTCATGGGTTTAACAACAACATTTTTCATCGTTCACACAATTCAATCAAATCTCATAGGTTGAACATCAATGATTTCATCATTCACACAATTCAATCAAATTTCATAGGTTTAACAACAACATTTTCATCATTCACACAATTCAATCAAATTTCATCGGTTTAACAACAACATTTTCATCATTCACACATGTCAATCAAATTTCATAGGATTGACAATAACATCATTATCATTCATACAATTCAATCAAATTTAATGGGTTTAACAACAACATTTGCATCATTCACACATGTCAATCAAATTTCATAGGTTTAACAACCACATTCTCTTCATCATTCGCACAATTCAATTAAATTTCATGGGTTTAACATCAATATTTTCATCATTCACACAATTCAATCAAATTTCATATGTTTAAGATCAACATTTTCATCATTCGCACAATTCAATCAAATATCATGGGTTTAACAACAACATTTTTCATCATTCACACAATTCAATTAAATTTCATATGTTTAACATCAATGTTTTCATCACTCACACAATTCAATCAAATTTCATGGGTTTAACAACAACATTTGCATCATTCGCACAATTCAATCAAATTTCATAGGTTTAACATCAACATTTCCATCATTCACACAATTCAATCAAATTTCATAGGTTTAACAACAACATTTTCATCACTCGCACAATTCAATCAAATTTCATAGGTTTAAAACCAACATCTTCATCATTCGCATAATTCAATCAAATTTCATATGTTTAACATCAACGTTTTCATCATTCACACAATTCAATCAAATGTCATAGGTTTAGCAACAACATCTTCATCATTCACATTATTCCATCAAATTTCATAGGTTTAACAACAACATTTTCTTCATCATTCGCACCATTCAATCAAATTTCATAGGTTTAACTTCAACATTTTCATCATTCACACAATTAAATCAAATTTCATAAGTTTAACATCAACGTTTTCGTCATTCACACAACTCAATCAAATTTCATGGGTTTAACAACAACATTTTTCATCGTTCACACAATTCAATCAAATCTCATAGGTTGAACATCAATGATTTCATCATTCACACAATTCAATCAAATTTCATAGGTTTAACAACAACATTTTCATCATTCACACAATTCAATCAAATTTCATCGGTTTAACAACAACATTTTCATCATTCACACATGTCAATCAAATTTCATAGGATTGACAATAACATCATTATCATTCATACAATTCAATCAAATTTAATGGGTTTAACAACAACATTTGCATCATTCACACATGTCAATCAAATTTCATAGGTTTAACAACCACATTCTCTTCATCATTCGCACAATTCAATTAAATTTCATGGGTTTAACATCAATATTTTCATCATTCACACAATTCAATCAAATTTCATATGTTTAAGATCAACATTTTCATCATTCGCACAATTCAATCAAATATCATGGGTTTAACAACAACATTTTTCATCATTCACACAATTCAATTAAATTTCATATGTTTAACATCAATGTTTTCATCACTCACACAATTCAATCAAATTTCATGGGTTTAACAACAACATTTGCATCATTCGCACAATTCAATCAAATTTCATAGGTTTAACATCAACATTTCCATCATTCACACAATTCAATCAAATTTCATAGGTTTAACAACAACATTTTCATCACTCGCACAATTCAATCAAATTTCATAGGTTTAAAACCAACATCTTCATCATTCGCATAATTCAATCAAATTTCATATGTTTAACATCAACGTTTTCATCATTCACACAATTCAATCAAATGTCATAGGTTTAGCAACAACATCTTCATCATTCACATTATTCCATCAAATTTCATAGGTTTAACAACAACATTTTCTTCATCATTCGCACCATTCAATCAAATTTCATAGGTTTAACTTCAACATTTTCATCATTCACACAATTAAATCAAATTTCATAAGTTTAACATCAACGTTTTCGTCATTCACACAACTCAATCAAATTTCATGGGTTTAACAACAACATTTTTCATCGTTCACACAATTCAATCAAATCTCATAGGTTGAACATCAATGATTTCATCATTCACACAATTCAATCAAATTTCATAGGATTGACAATAACATCATTATCATTCATACAATTCAATCAAATTTAATGGGTTTAACAACAACATTTGCATCATTC
Organism: Lathyrus oleraceus; assembly: GCF_024323335.1. NCBI lineage: Eukaryota > Viridiplantae > Streptophyta > Magnoliopsida > Fabales > Fabaceae > Lathyrus > Lathyrus oleraceus. The sequence continues at coordinate 52,741 of NW_026112663.1, read as the reverse complement.
ACACATGTCAATCAAATTTCATAGGATTGACAATAACATCATTATCATTCATACAATTCAATCAAATTTAATGGGTTTAACAACAACATTTGCATCATTCACACATGTCAATCAAATTTCATAGGTTTAACAACCACATTCTCTTCATCATTCGCACAATTCAATTAAATTTCATGGGGTTAACATCAATATTTTCATCATTCACACAATTCAATCAAATTTCATATGTTTAAGATCAACATTTTCATCATTCGCACAATTCAATCAAATATCATGGGTTTAACAACAACATTTTTCATCATTCACACAATTCAATTAAATTTCATATGTTTAACATCAATGTTTTCATCACTCACACAATTCAATCAAATTTCATGGGTTTAACAACAACATTTGCATCATTCGCACAATTCAATCAAATTTCATAGGTTTAACATCAACATTTCCATCATTCACACAATTCAATCAAATTTCATAGGTTTAACAACAACATTTTCATCACTCGCACAATTCAATCAAATTTCATAGGTTTAAAACCAACATCTTCATCATTCGCATAATTCAATCAAATTTCATATGTTTAACATCAACGTTTTCATCATTCACACAATTCAATCAAATGTCATAGGTTTAGCAACAACATCTTCATCATTCACATTATTCCATCAAATTTCATAGGTTTAACAACAACATTTTCTTCATCATTCGCACCATTCAATCAAATTTCATAGGTTTAACTTCAACATTTTCATCATTCACACAATTAAATCAAATTTCATAAGTTTAACATCAACGTTTTCGTCATTCACACAACTCAATCAAATTTCATGGGTTTAACAACAACATTTTTCATCGTTCACACAATTCAATCAAATCTCATAGGTTGAACATCAATGATTTCATCATTCACACAATTCAATCAAATTTCATAGGATTGACAATAACATCATTATCATTCATACAATTCAATCAAATTTAATGGGTTTAACAACAACATTTGCATCATTCACACATGTCAATCAAATTTCATAGGTTTAACAACCACATTCTCTTCATCATTCGCACAATTCAATTAAATTTCATGGGTTTAACATCAATATTTTCATCATTCACACAATTCAATCAAATTTCATAGGTTTAAGATCAACGTTTTCATCATTCGCACAATTCAATCAAATATCATGGGTTTAACAACAACGTTTTTCATCATTCACACAATTCAATTAAATTTCATATGTTTAACATCAATGTTTTCATCACTCACACAATTCAATCAAATTTCATGGGTTTAACAACAACATTTGCATCATTCGCACAATTCAATCAAATTTCATAGGTTTAACATTAATATTTCCATCATTCACACAATTCAATCAAATTTCATAGGTTTAACAACAACATTTTCATCACTCGCACAATTCAATCAAATTTCATAGGTTTAAAACCAACATCTTCATCATTCGCATAATTCAATCAAATTTCATATGTTTAACATCAACGTTTTCATCATTCACACAATTCAATCAAATGTCATAGGTTTAGCAACAACATCTTCATCATTCACATTATTCCATCAAATTTCATAGGTTTAACAACAACATTTTCTTCATCATTCGCACCATTCAATCAAATTTCATAGGTTTAACTTCAACATTTTCATCATTCACACAATTAAATCAAATTTCATAAGTTTAACATCAACGTTTTCGTCATTCAGACAACTCAATCAAATTTCATGGGTTTAACAACAACATTTTTCATCGTTCACACAATTCAATCAAATCTCATAGGTTGAACATCAATGATTTCATCATTCACACAATTCAATCAAATTTCATAGGTTTAACAACAACATTTTCATCATTCACACAATTCAATCAAATTTCATCGGTTTAACAACAACATTTTCATCATTCACACATGTCAATCAAATTTCATAGGATTGACAATAACATCATTATCATTCATACAATTCAATCAAATTTAATGGGTTTAACAACAACATTTGCATCATTCACACATGTCAATCAAATTTCATAGGATTGACAATAACATCATTATCATTCATACAATTCAATCAAATTTAATGGGTTTAACAACAACATTTGCATCATTCACACATGTCAATCAAATTTCATAGGTTTAACAACCACATTCTCTTCATCATTCGCACAATTCAATTAAATTTCATGGGGTTAACATCAATATTTTCATCATTCACACAATTCAATCAAATTTCATATGTTTAAGATCAACATTTTCATCATTCGCACAATTCAATCAAATATCATGGGTTTAACAACAACATTTTTCTTCATTCACACAATTCAATTAAATTTCATATGTTTAACATCAATGTTTTCATCACTCACACAATTCAATCAAATTTCATGGGTTTAACAACAACATTTGCATCATTCGCACAATTCAATCAAATTTCATAGGTTTAACATCAACATTTCCATCATTCACACTATTCAATCAAATTTCATAGGTTTAACAACAACATTTTCATCACTCGCACAATTCAATCAAATTTCATAGGTTTAAAACCAACATCTTCATCATTCGCATAATTCAATCAAATTTCATATGTTTAACATCAACGTTTTCATCATTCACACAATTCAATCAAATGTCATAGGTTTAGCAACAACATCTTCATCATTCACATTATTCCATCAAATTTCATAGGTTTAACAACAACATTTTCTTCATCATTCGCACCATTCAATCAAATTTCATAGGTTTAACTTCAACATTTTCATCATTCACACAATTAAATCAAATTTCATAAGTTTAACATCAACGTTTTCGTCATTCACACAACTCAATCAAATTTCTTGGGTTTAACAACAACATTTTTCATCGTTCACACAATTCAATCAAATCTCATAGGTTGAACATCAATGATTTCATCATTCACACAATTCAATCAAATTTCATAGGATTGACAATAACATCATTATCATTCATACAATTCAATCAAATTTAATGGGTTTAACAACAACATTTGCATCATTCACACATGTCAATCAAATTTCATAGGTTTAACAACCACATTCTCTTCATCATTCGCACAATTCAATTAAATTTCATGGGTTTAACATCAATATTTTCATCATTCACACAATTCAATCAAATTTCATAGGTTTAAGATCAACGTTTTCATCATTCGCACAATTCAATCAAATATCATGGGTTTAACAACAACGTTTTTCATCATTCACACAATTCAATTAAATTTCATATGTTTAACATCAATGTTTTCATCACTCACACAATTCAATCAAATTTCATGGGTTTAACAACAACATTTGCATCATTCGCACAATTCAATCAAATTTCATAGGTTTAACATCAATATTTCCATCATTCACACAATTCAATCAAATTTCATAGGTTTAACAACAACATTTTCATCACTCGCACAATTCAATCAAATTTCATAGGTTTAAAACCAACATCTTCATCATTCGCATAATTCAATCAAATTTCATATGTTTAACATCAACGTTTTCATCATTCACACAATTCAATCAAATGTCATAGGTTTAGCAACAACATCTTCATCATTCACATTATTCCATCAAATTTCATAGGTTTAACAACAACATTTTCTTCATCATTCGCACAATTCAATCAAATTTCATAGGTTTAACTTCAACATTTTCATCATTCACACAATTAAATCAAATTTCATAAGTTTAACATCAACGTTTTCGTCATTCAGACAACTCAATCAAATTTCATGGGTTTAACAACAACATTTTTCATCGTTCACACAATTCAATCAAATCTCATAGGTTGAACATCAATGATTTCATCATTCACACAATTCAATCAAATTTCATAGGTTTAACAACAACATTTTCATCATTCACACAATTCAATCAAATTTCATCGGTTTAACAACAACATTTTCATCATTCACACATGTCAATCAAATTTCATAGGATTGACAATAACATCATTATCATTCATACAATTCAATCAAATTTAATGGGTTTAACAACAACATTTGCATCATTCACACATGTCAATCAAATTTCATAGGTTTAACAACCACATTCTCTTCATCATTCGCACAATTCAATTAAATTTCATGGGTTTAACATCAAGATTTTCATCATTCACACAATTCAATCAATTTCATATGTTTAAGATCAACATTTTCATCATTCGCACAATTCAATCAAATATCATGGGTTTAACAACAACATTTTTCATCATTCACACAATTCAATTAAATTTCATATGTTTAACATCAATGTTTTCATCACTCACACAATTCAATCAAATTTCATGGGTTTAACAACAACATTTGCATCATTCGCACAATTCAATCAAATTTCATAGGTTTAACATCAACATTTCCAACATTCACACAATTCAATCAAATTTCATAGGTTTAACAACAACATTTTCATCACTCGCACAATTCAATCAAATTTCATAGGTTTAAAACCAACATCTTCATCATTCGCATAATTCAATCAAATTTCATATGTTTAACATCAACGTTTTCATCATTCACACAATTCAATCAAATGTCATAGGTTTAGCAACAACATCTTCATCATTCACATTATTCCATCAAATTTCATAGGTTTAACAACAACATTTTCTTCATCATTCGCACCATTCAATCAAATTTCATAGGTTTAACTTCAACATTTTCATCATTCACACAATTAAATCAAATTTCATAAGTTTAACATCAACGTTTTCGTCATTCACACAACTCAATCAAATTTCTTGGGTTTAACAACAACATTTTTCATCGTTCACACAATTCAATCAAATCTCATAGGTTGAACATCAATGATTTCATCATTCACACAATTCAATCAAATTTCATAGGATTGACAATAACATCATTATCATTCATACAATTCAATCAAATTTAATGGGTTTAACAACAACATTTGCATCATTCACACATGTCAATCAAATTTCATAGGTTTAACAACCACATTCTCTTCATCATTCGCACAATTCAATTAAATTTCATGGGTTTAACATCAATATTTTCATCATTCACACAATTCAATCAAATTTCATAGGTTTAAGATCAACGTTTTCATCATTCGCACAATTCAATCAAATATCATGGGTTTAACAACAACGTTTTTCATCATTCACACAATTCAATTAAATTTCATATGTTTAACATCAATGTTTTCATCACTCACACAATTCAATCAAATTTCATGGGTTTAACAACAACATTTGCATCATTCGCACAATTCAATCAAATTTCATAGGTTTAACATCAATATTTCCATCATTCACACAATTCAATCAAATTTCATAGGTTTAACAACAACATTTTCATCACTCGCACAATTCAATCAAATTTCATAGGTTTAAAACCAACATCTTCATCATTCGCATAATTCAATCAAATTTCATATGTTTAACATCAACGTTTTCATCATTCACACAATTCAATCAAATGTCATAGGTTTAGCAACAACATCTTCATCATTCACATTATTCCATCAAATTTCATAGGTTTAACAACAACATTTTCTTCATCATTCGCACCATTCAATCAAATTTCATAGGTTTAACTTCAACATTTTCATCATTCACACAATTAAATCAAATTTCATAAGTTTAACATCAACGTTTTCGTCATTCAGACAACTCAATCAAATTTCATGGGTTTAACAACAACATTTTTCATCGTTCACACAATTCAATCAAATCTCATAGGTTGAACATCAATGATTTCATCATTCACACAATTCAATCAAATTTCATAGGTTTAACAACAACGTTTTCATCATTCACACAATTCAATCAAATGTCATAGGTTTAGCAACAACATCTTCATCATTCACATTATTCCATCAAATTTCATAGGATTGACAACAACATTTTCTTCATCATTCGCACCATTCAATCAAATTTCATAGGTTTAACTTCAACATTTTCATCATTCACACAATTAAATCAAATTTCATAAGTTTAACATCAACGTTTTCGTCATTCACACAACTCAATCAAATTTCTTGGGTTTAACAACAACATTTTTCATCGTTCACACAATTCAATCAAATCTCATAGGTTGAACATCAATGATTTCATCATTCACACAATTCAATCAAATTTCATAGGATTGACAATAACATCATTATCATTCATACAATTCAATCAAATTTAATGGGTTTAACAACAACATTTGCATCATTCACACATTCAATCAAATTTCATAGGTTTAACAACCACATTCTCTTCATCATTCGCACAATTCAATAAATTTCATGGGTTTAACATCAATATTTTCATCATTCACACAATTCAATCAAATTTCATAGGTTTAAGATCAACGTTTTCATCATTCGCACAATTCAATCAAATATCATGGGTTTAACAACAACGTTTTTCATCATTCACACAATTCAATTAAATTTCATATGTTTAACATCAATGTTTTCATCACTCACACAATTCAATCAAATTTCATGGGTTTAACAACAACATTTGCATCATTCGCACAATTCAATCAAATTTCATAGGTTTAACATCAACATTTCCATCATTCACACAATTCAATCAAATTTCATAGGTTTAACAACAACATTTTCATCACTCGTACAATTCAATCAAATTTCATAGGTTTAAAACCAACAACTTCATCATTCGCATAATTCAATCAAATTTCATATGTTTAACATCAACGTTTTCATCATTCACACAATTCAATCAAATGTCATAGGTTTAGCAACAACATCTTCATCATTCACATTATTCCATCAAATTTCATAGGTTTAACAACAACATTTTCTTCATCATTCGCACCATTCAATCAAATTTCATAGGTTTAACTTCAACATTTTCATCATTCACACAATTAAATCAAATTTCATAAGTTTAACATCAACGTTTTCGTCATTCACACAACTCAATCAAATTTCATGGGTTTAACAACAACATTTTTCATCGTTCACACAATTCAATCAAATCTCATAGGTTGAACATCAATGATTTCATCATTCACACAATTCAATCAAATTTCATAGGTTTAACAACAACATTTTCATCATTCACACAATTCAATCAAATTTCATGGGTTTAACATCAATATTTTCATCATTCACACAATTCAATCAAATTTCATAGGTTTAAGATCAACGTTTTCATCATTCGCACAATTCAATCAAATATCATGGGTTTAACAACAACGTTTTTCATCATTCACACAATTCAATTAAATTTCATATGTTTAACATCAATGTTTTCATCACTCACACAATTCAATCAAATTTCATGGGTTTAACAACAACATTTGCATCATTCGCACAATTCAATCAAATTTCATAGGTTTAACATCAACATTTCCATCATTCACACAATTCAATCAAATTTCATAGGTTTAACAACAACATTTTCATCACTCGTACAATTCAATCAAATTTCATAGGTTTAAAACCAACAACTTCATCATTCGCATAATTCAATCAAATTTCATATGTTTAACATCAACGTTTTCATCATTCACACAATTCAATCAAATGTCATAGGTTTAGCAACAACATCTTCATCATTCACATTATTCCATCAAATTTCATAGGTTTAACAACAACATTTTCTTCATCATTCGCACCATTCAATCAAATTTCATAGGTTTAACTTCAACATTTTCATCATTCACACAATTAAATCAAATTTCATAAGTTTAACATCAACGTTTTCGTCATTCACACAACTCAATCAAATTTCTTGGGTTTAACAACAACATTTTTCATCGTTCACACAATTCAATCAAATCTCATAGGTTGAACATCAATGATTTCATCATTCACACAATTCAATCAAATTTCATAGGATTGACAATAACATCATTATCATTCATACAATTCAATCAAATTTAATGGGTTTAACAACAACATTTGCATCATTCACACATGTCAATCAAATTTCATAGGTTTAACAACCACATTCTCTTCATCATTCGCACAATTCAATTAAATTTCATGGGTTTAACATCAATATTTTCATCATTCACACAATTCAATCAAATTTCATAGGTTTAAGATCAACGTTTTCATCATTCGGACAATTCAATCAAATATCATGGGTTTAACAACAACATTTTTCATCATTCACACAATTCAATTAAATTTCATATGTTTAACATCAATGTTTTCATCACTCACACAATTCAATCAAATTTCATGGGTTTAACAACAACATTTGCATCATTCGCACAATTCAATCAAATTTCATAGGTTTAACATCAACATTTCCATCATTCACACAATTCAATCAAATTTCATAGGTTTAACAACAACATTTTCATCGCTCGCACAATTCAATCAAATTTCATAGGTTTAAAACCAACATCTTCATCATTCGCATAATTCAATCAAATTTCATATGTTTAACATCAACGTTTTCATCATTCACACAATTCAATCAAATGTCATAGGTTTAGCAACAACATCTTCATCATTCACATTATTCCATCAAATTTCATAGGTTTAACAACAACATTTTCTTCATCATTCGCACCATTCAATCAAATTTCATAGGTTTAACTTCTACATTTTCATCATTCACACAATTAAATCAAATTTCATAAGTTTAACATCAACGTTTTCGTCATTCACACAACTCAATCAAATTTCATGGGTTTAACAACAACATTTTTCATCGTTCACACAATTCAATCAAATCTCATAGGTTGAACATCAATGATTTCATCATTCACACAATTCAATCAAATTTCATAGGATTGACAATAACATCATTATCATTCATACAATTCAATCAAATTTAATGGGTTTAACAACAACATTTGCATCATTCACACATGTCAATCAAATTTCATAGGTTTAAAAACCACATTCTCTTCATCATTCGCACAATTCAATTAAATTTCATGGGTTTAACATCAATATTTTCATCATTCACACAATTCAATCAAATTTCATAGGTTTAAGATCAACGTTTTCATCATTCGCACAATTCAATCAAATATCATGGGTTTAACAACAACATTTTTCATCATTCACACAATTCAATTAAATTTCATATGTTTAACATCAATGTTTTCATCACTCACACAATTCAATCAAATTTCATGGGTTTAACAACAACATTTGCATCATTCGCACAATTCAATCAAATTTCATAGGTTTAACATCAACATTTCCATCATTCACACAATTCAATCAAATTTCATAGGTTTAACAACAACATTTTCATCGCTCGCACAATTCAATCAAATTTCATAGGTTTAAAACCAACATCTTCATCATTCGCATAATTCAATCAAATTTCATATGTTTAACATCAACGTTTTCATCATTCACACAATTCAATCAAATGTCATAGGTTTAGCAACAACATCATCATCATTCACATTATTCCATCAAATTTCATAGGTTTAACAACAACATTTTCTTCATCATTCGCACCATTCAATCAAATTTCATAGGTTTAACTTCTACATTTTCATCATTCACACAATTAAATCAAATTTCATAAGTTTAACATCAACGTTTTCGTCATTCACACAACTCAATCAAATTTCATGGGTTTAACAACAACATTTTTCATCGTTCACACAATTCAATCAAATCTCATAGGTTGAACATCAATGATTTCATCATTCACACAATTCAATCAAATTTCATAGGATTGACAATAACATCATTATCATTCATACAATTCAATCAAATTTAATGGGTTTAACAACAACATTTGCATCATTCACACATGTCAATCAAATTTCATAGGTTTAAAAACCACATTCTCTTCATCATTCGCACAATTCAATTAAATTTCATGGGTTTAACATCAATATTTTCATCATTCACACAATTCAATCAAATTTCATAGGTTTAAGATCAACGTTTTGATCATTCGCACAATTCAATCAAATATCATGGGTTTAACAACAACATTTTTCATCATTCACACAATTCAATTAAATTTCATATGTTTAACATCAATGTTTTCATCACTCACACAATTCAATCAAATTTCATGGGTTTAACAACAACATTTGCATCATTCGCACAATTCAATCAAATTTCATAGGTTTAACATCAACATTTCCATCATTCACACAATTCAATCAAATTTCATAGGTTTAACAACAACATTTTCATCGCTCGCACAATTCAATCAAATTTCATAGGTTTAAAACCAACATCTTCATCATTCGCATAATTCAATCAAATTTCATATGTTTAACATCAACGTTTTCATCATTCACACAATTCAATCAAATGTCATAGGTTTAGCAACAACATCTTCATCATTCACATTATTCCATCAAATTTCATAGGTTTAACAACAACATTTTCTTCATCATTCGCACCATTCAATCAAATTTCATAGGTTTAACTTCTACATTTTCATCATTCACACAATTAAATCAAATTTCATAAGTTTAACATCAACGTTTTCGTCATTCACACAACTCAATCAAATTTCATGGGTTTAACAACAACATTTTTCATCGTTCACACAATTCAATCAAATCTCATAGGTTGAACATCAATGATTTCATCATTCACACAATTCAATCAAATTTCATAGGATTGACAATAACATCATTATCATTCATACAATTCAATCAAATTTAATGGGTTTAACAACAACATTTGCATCATTCACACATGTCAATCAAATTTCATAGGTTTAAAAACCACATTCTCTTCATCATTCGCACAATTCAATTAAATTTCATGGGTTTAACATCAATATTTTCATCATTCACACAATTCAATCAAATTTCATAGGTTTAAGATCAACGTTTTCATCATTCGCACAATTCAATCAAATATCATGGGTTTAACAACAACATTTTTCATCATTCACACAATTCAATTAAATTTCATATGTTTAACATCAATGTTTTCATCACTCACACAATTCAATCAAATTTCATGGGTTTAACAACAACATTTGCATCATTCGCACAATTCAATCAAATTTCATAGGTTTAACATCAACATTTCCATCATTCACACAATTCAATCAAATTTCATAGGTTTAACAACAACATTTTCATCGCTCGCACAATTCAATCAAATTTCATAGGTTTAAAACCAACATCTTCATCATTCGCATAATTCAATCAAATTTCATATGTTTAACATCAACGTTTTCATCATTCACACAATTCAATCAAATGTCATAGGTTTAGCAACAACATCATCATCATTCACATTATTCCATCAAATTTCATAGGTTTAACAACAACATTTTTGTAGGTGTTTAATTGGCTGCATTGTATGGTAAAACACTAATGTCTTGACTGATGTCATGACATGTATATGTAACTACATTATAGTTACTGCAGGACTAGCTAACACAGGATTATTGAATGCTGTGACATTCATACCTGTCAACAGATACTAAGGAACAGAAGCTCTGTTAGAACTTAGTATTCACTTGCAGTCTGGTTATCAAGGAAGAACCAGACCTGGCATAAGGCCTACTGATTGAATGTCAAACTGGATGTTGTGACATTCATCATTGACAGCAGCTACTGAAGATTGGGCAGAGTGGTGTTCTGCTATACTTCAGCATATTAGTTAGTTTGTTCTTCAAGAGAATTACAGAACTAACCTAAGGCCAACTGTGTAAATGTTAAGTTGGACACTTTGACATTTACTAATGTAAGCTGGTACTGTAGTATGGTCATATTGATCATGTACAGATCAGCAGATTTGTACAGTCTGTTTTCTGGGAAAACAGACTCAGCATATGGACCTTGATGTCAAGCTGAATGTCGTGACATTCATGCCTGACAGCATATGCTAAATTGTAGGTTGTTCAGTTTTCTGTTACAGCTTTCTCAGGCTATTCTTTAGGAAGTCAACAGCTTAGAGAAAATTCAGGAAATCAACAACCAAGCTACATTCAATGAACCTAACAAACAGCCTATTTGTTAGCAACCTAAATATTGAATTTGAGGGAACGTATGTGACCTAAAATTCAGGAAAATACAGGTGCAAAAGCCCAGGTGCTGCAATATAAAAAGGAAGGCATTCCTCCATTCAGTTTCAGGGATTTTGAGGCGTGAAGATTTAGTGTGTCCATCTCACTTCACTGCTGTATTTTTGTGAGTCTAGAATTAGACGTATCTTGTAAGCCAAGTCATTATCAAATAGATGATTGCTTTGGCATAGGGTGTTCATTGAGTTGTAAGTGTTGTGTCACTCAAAGCTTTTAAGCGTGAGTGCTGTGTATCTTGGTTTAAGCTGTGAAGCATAACCAAGAGTTGTTTTTGAAGTGTGACTTCAAAGTGTTTTTAATATCACTGAGGTGATTGAGGGGGAGTGAGTAGGAACTCTGATCTTAGATTAAGATTGAAATTGCATTGGGTAGGGATTAAGTGATAAGTTGTAAACGGGTGAGTTTAGCTTTGAATTGATACTACTAATAGTGGATTTCCTCCCTGGCTTGGTAGCCCCCAGATGTAGGTCATGTTGGACTGAACTGGGTGAACAATTACTTGTGTTATTTACTGCACTTACAATTAAGTTCTGCATAATCCCTGTCTGTGCAGAATTGGATGTCATAACAACCAGTGTGACATCCAAAGTTTGATAACTAGAATTTCAATTGGCATCAGAGCAGGCACCCTGCCTGTGAAGTTCTGGGTGAGATCTAGGGAAGTTACTTTCTAGTACCATGGACAAGGATTTAGGACACTCAAACAGACCACCCATGTTGGATGGATATAATTATGATGACTGGAAGCCTCGCATGATAGCCTTCTTAAGGTCTCTAGACAGCAAAGTCTGGAGAGCTGTCAACAAGGGATGGGAACATCCAACGAGGACTGATGAAGATGGAGTCAGTGTGCAGATTCCTGAAGAAGATTGGGACAAGGAACAAGAGGCATTAGCTCTTGGAAATTCCAAAGCCTTGAATGCACTGTTCAATGGAATCACTAAGAACATCTTCAGGCTGGTGCACCATTGTGAACTAGCTAAGGAAGTTTGGGATACCCTCAAGGTAACTCATGAAGGTACTTCCAAGGTGAAGATGTCAAAACTTCAGATGCTGACAACCAAGTTTGAAAATCTGAGGATGAAAGAGGATGAGACTATTCATGACTTCCACATGAATATTCTTGAAATTGCAAACACCTCTGGTGGACTAGGTGAGAAAATGGCCGAAGAGAAACTTGTAAGAAAGATTCTCAGGTCCTTGCCTAAGAGGTTTGCTATGAAGGTCACTGCCATAGAGGAGGCTCAGGACATCAGCAATATGAAGGTAGATGAGCTCATTGGTTCTCTCCAAACCTTTGAAATGGGCTTAGGTGAGTATGCTGAGAAGAAGAAAAGCATAGCCTTTGTATCTAATGCTGAAGAGGAGGCAGAAGAAGGATATACTGGAGGTGATGAAAGTATATCAGAAGCCTTAGCCATGCTTGGAAGGCAATTCAACAAGTTCATGAAGAAGATTGATCAAAGAGGTAGACCCAATGTCAAGAACATCCCGTCTGACATTAAGAAAAGATCAACTTCTGAAGAAAAATTCAACCATGGGAAGGGAATCCAGTGTCATGGTTGTGAAGGGTATGGACACGTCAGAGCTGAATGTCCTACTTACCTCAAATTGCAAAATAAGGGGCTAGCTATCACATGGTCTGAAGGAGATTCTGAAAGTGAATCTGAAGGAGAATCTGCCAAACATGTCACTGCACTAACTAGTGTGTGTGTCTCTGAAGATGACACAAGTGCAGATGAGCTGACCTTTGATGAACTTGCTGCAGCATATAAGAAGCTGTGTACCACCAATGCAGAAGTACGTGCACAAGGTGAAAAGCAGAAGAAACTCATCAAGGAACTGGAAGATGAGAGACAGAAACAACTGTCTGCCATAGAAGGGCTGAATGATGAGATAGCCCTGCTGACCTCCAAGCTGAACCAGATGACCAAATCCATCAGAATGATGAATAAGGGAACTGACACCTTGGAAGAAATCCTAAAGGTGGGACAGCAGTCTGGAACCAAATCTGGGCTAGGATTTAGAAAAAGAGCTGAACACAAACGCCCAAAGGCTAAAGTTCAGAAGTTCAAGCAGATGTCAAAACCGATGTCTCAACATCGAGGAGCTAGGATGAATGATCATCAGAAGAGAATATTCCAGAATTTGAGGTGTCACCACTGTGGCAGGCTTGGACATATAAAAGCCTTCTGCTACTGGATTCATGGCTTCCCTAACAGAGCCTCACCTGTCAGACCTAAGCATAACACACGCAAGCGATGTGTTCCCATTAAGAAGCAACAATGGTATGCTAGGATAGCACACACTGCCCTAAGGGCTTCTTCCAGAGAAGACTGGTACTTTGACAGTGGATGCTCAAGACATATGACTGGTATGGAAAATCTACTGGTAGACATTCAACCTCACACCACCAGCTATGTGACTTTTGGTGATGGTGCCAAAGGAAAAATCAGAGGTGTGGGCAAACTGGACTGTTCTGGAGTGCCAAAACTGAACAATGTGCTGTTAGTAAGAGGACTAACTGCAAACCTCATCAGTATAAGTCAGCTGTGTGATCAAGGTTTTCATGTTCAGTTTACGAAGGAGCAGTGCATTGTGACAAATGGTGACAATCAGGAAGTTATGAGAGGAACCAGGTCCAAAGACAACTGCTATCTGTGGGAACCTGACCTCTCTAACTTTTCCACAACTTGCTCCTCAGCCAAGGAAGAACAGGAGGTGAAGCTGTGGCATAGAAGACTTGGCCATCTCCACTTACGTGGAATGAAGAAGATCATATCCAAGGAAGCAGTCAGAGGAATGCCAAAGCTTCTGATTGATGAAGGAAGAGTCTGTGGAGAATGCCAAGTGGGCAAGCAAACCAAGATGTCACACCCAAAGCTGGGACATTCCACAACCTCCAGAGTTCTGGAACTGCTGCACATGGACCTAATGGGACCTATGCAGGTGGAAAGTCTTGGAGGGAAGAAGTATGCCTACGTGGTGGTTGATGACCATTCCAGATACACGTGGATAAACTTCATCAGAGAGAAGTCAGATACATTTGATGTCTTCAAGGATCTGTGCATAAGACTTCAAAGAGAAAAGGACAGTTGTGTGGTCCGGATTAGAAGTGATCATGGCACTGAATTCAAGAATTCCAAGTTTGATGAGTTCTGCTCATCTGAAGGAATAAGCCATGAGTTCTCCTCCCCTATAACTCCTCAGCAGAATGGAATAGTTGAAAGAAAAAATATAACTATTCAAGAATCTGCCAGAGCAATGATTCATGCAAAGAAGCTCCCTATGCACTTTTGGGCTGAAGCAATGAATACGGCGTGCTATGTTCACAACAGAGTCACCTTGAGAAAAGGAACCTCCTCCACTCTGTATGAAATTTGGAAGGGTAGAAAACCCACTGTGAAGTACTTTCATATTTTTGGAAGTAAATGCTACATTCTCACAGATCGTGAACAGAGAAGGAAGCTAGATCCCAAAAGTGATGAAGGCGTATTTCTGGGATACTCCACGAACAGCAGAGCCTATAGAGTGTTCAACTACAGGACCAATGTCCTGATGGAATCCATAAATGTCATTGTGGATGATAAAGAGGAAGGAACCGATGTCATGGAGGATGTTGAAACATTCCTTGATAGTCCAACTGACAGTCCAGTCAAGCCTGAAGAAGTACAGGAACCTCCTCCTGAATGTGAAGTAGAAGCACCTGCCAAAGTGCCATCTATCAGAATTCAGAAAGACCACCCTAAGGATCTTATCATAGGGGATCCCACCAGTGGTGTAACTACCAGGTCAAGGGGAATAAACTCCAATTCCTGCTTTGTCTCCAAGGTTGAACCAAAGAATGTGAAAGAAGCCCTGACTGATGAATACTGGATCATTGCCATGCAAGAGGAACTCGAGCAGTTCACAAGGCATGAAGTATGGGAGCTGGTTCCAAGACCTGAAGGGTCCAACATCATTGGTACCAAGTGGATCTACAAAAACAAATCTGATGAGAAAGGAGTAATTACTAGAAATAAAGCAAGACTAGTAGCTCAAGGATACACTCAAGTTGAAGGAGTAGACTTTGATGAGACATTTGCTCCTGTGGCTAGACTTGAGTCCATCAGATTGCTGTTGGGGGTAGCATGCATCCTGAAGTTTAAGCTTTTTCAAATGGATGTGAAGAGTGCATTCTTGAATGGCTACCTGAATGAAGAAGTCTATGTGGAACAACCCAAAGGGTTTAGTGATCCTGACCAACCTGAGCATGTATACAAGCTGAAGAAAGCCTTGTATGGGTTGAAGCAAGCACCCAGAGCTTGGTATGAAAGGTTAACCGAATTTCTGACCACAAATGGATACAGAAAGGGTGGCATAGATAAAACCTTGTTTGTGAAGGATGAGGAAGGCAAAATCATGATTGCTCAAATCTATGTGGATGATATAGTCTTTGGTGGAATGTCAGAACAAATGGTTACAAAATTTGTTCACCAGATGCAATCTGAGTTTGAAATGAGTCTAGTGGGAGAACTGACCTATTTCCTTGGAATGCAAGTAAACCAAATGGAGGACTCCATGTTTCTCTCCCAAAGCAAGTATGCCAAGAACATAGTTAAGAAGTTTGGTATGGATCATGCCAGGCACAAAAGGACTCCAGCTCCTACTCATCTGAAGTTAACCAAGGATGATGGAGGACCCAGTGTTGATCAATGCCTATACAGAAGCATGATAGGTAGTCTGCTGTATCTAACTGCAAGTAGACCTGACATTTCCTATGCAGTTGGAGTGTGTGCCAGATATCAAGCAGAGCCCAAGGTGAGTCACTTGAATCAAGTCAAAAGGATCCTCAAGTACATCAATGGGACGTGTGACTATGGGATACTGTACTCACATGGGTCTGAGCCTGTCCTATCTGGGTACTGTGATGCTGATTGGGCTGGAAGTGCTGATGACAGAAAAAGCACATCAGGTGGATGTTTCTTCTTAGGAGAAAACCTCATATCGTGGTTCAGCAAGAAGCAGAACTGTGTTTCTTTGTCCACTGCAGAGGCTGAATACATAGCGGCTGGAAGCAGTTGCTCCCAACTGGTTTGGATGAAACAAATGCTCACTGAGTACAATGTCACTCAAAATGTCATGACATTGTTCTGTGATAATCTCAGTGCCATCAACATCTCCAAGAATCCCATCCAACACAGCAGGACCAAACATATTGACATTAGGCACCACTTCATCAGAGATCTGGTGGAAGACAAGGTGATCACTTTGGAACATGTAGCCACGGATCTTCAACTGGCTGACATATTTACAAAGGCTCTGGATGCTACTCAGTTTGAAAACTTAAGGAGCAAACTGGGAATATGTCTCTCTGAGACATTATAGCAACCACTGATGGTTGGGATAAATTGTTTAATATCTCTGCCTATTAAACAATTTGTACAAGACTATGATTGGTCAACTCATCATAGCTATGCTGCGCGCAACAAGGGTGAATACAAGAGGGTAAGGGGACACCCTACAGAGAGAAGGCCTCTGTACCTGCAGGAGTTCAAGGATGCTGTTCATGCAGGAGTGGTTCTGGATGTCAGAAACAAAATCATGGCATCTGATATGGTGGTACCTACTGTAAAGCAAAAGTGGGTGATCACTTGATCGAAGCTGTGAAGCAAGATCAAGTGGATGTGAACTTGGTTGAAACTATGAAGTAAAACCAAGTCTGGAACTCTGTCATTGTGCTCTGACAATGTTGTTGGCTTTGGCAACATTTGTGACAAAAAGGGGGAGTAATAACCATCCATCCCTGACAAACAGAGTAAGTCTCTACAACAGACTCTCATGACAGATCTGAAGATTCCCCCCCCTGCAGCAGATATTGAAGTTTAGGTGCAACTTCTAATATGTGTGTGCTGCTATGTGAAGTTTTATTTAACTTCCATGTGTGTGAGTGTGCTGCCACTCTGAGTGTTTTAGCTAGTATTATTTCCTGCTAGGTGAGTGTTTCCGCTGCTATGAACTCTGTTATGGGGATCAAAGTGTTTTAGCCAAAAATTTGCCAAAGGGGGAGTTTGTAGGTGTTTAATTGGCTGCATTGTATGGTAAAACACTAATGTCTTGACTGATGTCATGACATGTATATGTAACTACATTATAGTTACTGCAGGACTAGCTAACACAGGATTATTGAATGCTGTGACATTCATACCTGTCAACAGATACTAAGGAACAGAAGCTCTGTTAGAACTTAGTATTCACTTGCAGTCTGGTTATCAAGGAAGAACCAGACCTGGCATAAGGCCTACTGATTGAATGTCAAACTGGATGTTGTGACATTCATCATTGACAGCAGCTACTGAAGATTGGGCAGAGTGGTGTTCTGCTATACTTCAGCATATTAGTTAGTTTGTTCTTCAAGAGAATTACAGAACTAACCTAAGGCCAACTGTGTAAATGTTAAGTTGGACACTTTGACATTTACTAATGTAAGCTGGTACTGTAGTATGGTCATATTGATCATGTACAGATCAGCAGATTTGTACAGTCTGTTTTCTGGGAAAACAGACTCAGCATATGGACCTTGATGTCAAGCTGAATGTCGTGACATTCATGCCTGACAGCATATGCTAAATTGTAGGTTGTTCAGTTTTCTGTTACAGCTTTCTCAGGCTATTCTTTAGGAAGTCAACAGCTTAGAGAAAATTCAGGAAATCAACAACCAAGCTACATTCAATGAACCTAACAAATAGCCTATTTGTTAGCAACCTAAATATTGAATTTGAGGGAACGTATGTGACCTAAAATTCAGGAAAATACAGGTGCAAAAGCCCAGGTGCTGCAATATAAAAAGGAAGGCATTCCTCCATTCAGTTTCAGGGATTTTGAGGCGTGAAGATTTAGTGTGTCCATCTCACTTCACTGCTGTATTTTTGTGAGTCTAGAATTAGACGTATCTTGTAAGCCAAGTCATTATCAAATAGATGATTGCTTTGGCATAGGGTGTTCATTGAGTTGTAAGTGTTGTGTCACTCAAAGCTTTTAAGCGTGAGTGCTGTGTATCTTGGTTTAAGCTGTGAAGCATAACCAAGAGTTGTTTTTGAAGTGTGACTTCAAAGTGTTTTTAATATCACTGAGGTGATTGAGGGGGAGTGAGTAGGAACTCTGATCTTAGATTAAGATTGAAATTGCATTGGGTAGGGATTAAGTGATAAGTTGTAAACGGGTGAGTTTAGCTTTGAATTGATACTACTAATAGTGGATTTCCTCCCTGGCTTGGTAGCCCCCAGATGTAGGTCATGTTGGACTGAACTGGGTGAACAATTACTTGTGTTATTTACTGCACTTACAATTAAGTTCTGCATAATCCCTGTCTGTGCAGAATTGGATGTCATAACAACCAGTGTGACATCCAAAGTCTGATAACTAGAATTTCAATTTTCTTCATCATTCGCACCATTCAATCAAATTTCATAGGTTTAACTTCTACATTTTCATCATTCACACAATTAAATCAAATTTCATAAGTTTAACATCAACGTTTTCGTCATTCACACAACTCAATCAAATTTCATGGGTTTAACAACAACATTTTTCATCGTTCACACAATTCAATCAAATCTCATAGGTTGAACATCAATGATTTCATCATTCACACAATTCAATCAAATTTCATAGGATTGACAATAACATCATTATCATTCATACAATTCAATCAAATTTAATGGGTTTAACAACAACATTTGCATCATTCACACATGTCAATCAAATTTCATAGGTTTAAAAACCACATTCTCTTCATCATTCGCACAATTCAATTAAATTTCATGGGTTTAACATCAATATTTTCATCATTCACACAATTCAATCAAATTTCATAGGTTTAAGATCAACGTTTTCATCATTCGCACAATTCAATCAAATATCATGGGTTTAACAACAACATTTTTCATCATTCACACAATTCAATTAAATTTCATATGTTTAACATCAATGTTTTCATCACTCACACAATTCAATCAAATTTCATGGGTTTAACAACAACATTTGCATCATTCGCACAATTCAATCAAATTTCATAGGTTTAACATCAACATTTCCATCATTCACACAATTCAATCAAATTTCATAGGTTTAACAACAACATTTTCATCGCTCGCACAATTCAATCAAATTTCATAGGTTTAAAACCAACATCTTCATCATTCGCATAATTCAATCAAATTTCATATGTTTAACATCAATGTTTTCATCACTCACACAATTCAATCAAATTTCATGGGTTTAACAACAACATTTGCATCATTCGCACAATTCAATCAAATTTCATAGGTTTAACATCAACATTTCCATCATTCACACAATTCAATCAAATTTCATAGGTTTAACAACCTCATTTTCATCACTCGCACAATTCAATCAAATTTCATAGGTTTAAAACCAACATCTTCATCATTCGCATAATTCAATCAAATTTCATATGTTTAACATCAACGTTTTCATCATTCACACAATTCAATCAAATGTCATAGGTTTAGCAACAACATCTTCATCATTCACATTATTCCATCAAATTTCATAGGTTTAACAACAACATTTTCTTCATCATTCGCACCATTCAATCAAATTTCATAGGTTTAACTTCAACATTTTCATCATTCACACAATTAAATCAAATTTCATAAGTTTAACATCAACGTTTTCGTCATTCACACAACTCAATCAAATTTCTTGGGTTTAACAACAACATTTTTCATCGTTCACACAATTCAATCAAATCTCATAGGTTGAACATCAATGATTTCATCATTCACACAATTCAATCAAATTTCATAGGATTGACAATAACATCATTATCATTCATACAATTCAATCAAATTTAATGGGTTTAACAACAACATTTGCATCATTCACACATGTCAATCAAATTTCATAGGTTTAACAACCACATTCTCTTCATCATTCGCACAATTCAATTAAATTTCATGGGTTTAACATCAATATTTTCATCATTCACACAATTCAATCAAATTTCATAGGTTTAAGATCAACGTTTTCATCATTCGCACAATTCAATCAAATATCATGGGTTTAACAACAACGTTTTTCATCATTCACACAATTCAATTAAATTTCATATGTTTAACATCAATGTTTTCATCACTCACACAATTCAATCAAATTTCATGGGTTTGACAACAACATTTGCATCATTCGCACAATTCAATCAAATTTCATAGGTTTAACATCAACATTTCCATCATTCACACAATTCAATCAAATTTCATAGGTTTAACAACAACATTTTCATCACTCGCACAATTCAATCAAATTTCATAGGTTTAAAACCAACATCTTCATCATTCGCATAATTCAATCAAATTTCATATGTTTAACATCAACGTTTTCATCATTCACACAATTCAATCAAATGTCATAGGTTTAGCAACAACATCTTCATCATTCACATTATTCCATCAAATTTCATAGGTTTAACAACAACATTTTCTTCATCATTCGCATCATTCAATCAAATTTCATAGGTTTAACTTCAACATTTTCATCATTCACACAATTAAATCAAATTTCATAAGTTTAACATCAACGTTTTCGTCATTCACACAACTCAATCAAATTTCATGGGTTTAACAACAACATTTTTCATCGTTCACACAATTCAATCAAATCTCATAGGTTGAACATCAATGATTTCATCATTCACACAATTCAATCAAATTTCATAGGTTTAACAACAACATTTTTATCATTCACACAATTCAATCAAATTTCATCGGTTTAACAACAACATTTTCATCATTCACACAATTCAATCAAATTTCATTGGATTGACAATAACATCATTATCATTCATACAATTCAATCAAATTTAATGGGTTTAACAACAACATTTGCATCATTCACACATGTCAATCAAATTTCATAGGTTTAACAACCACATTCTCTTCATCATTCGCACAATTCAATCAAATTTCATGGGTTTAACATCAATATTTTCATCATTCACACAATTCAGTCAAATTTCATAGGTTTAAGATCAACGTTTTCATCATTCACACAATTCAATCAAATGTCATAGGTTTAACAACAACATTTTCATCATTCACACAACTCAATCAAATGTCATAGGTTTAGCAACAACATCTTCATCATTCACATTATTCAATCAAATTTCATAGGTTTAACAACAATGTTTTCTTCATCATTCGCACCATTCCATCAAATTTCATAGGTTTAACATCAACATTTTCATCATTCACACAATTCAATCAAATTTCATATGTTTAACATCAACGTTTTCATCATTCACACAACTCAATAAAATTTCATGGGTTTAACAACAACATTTTTCATCGTTCACACAATTCAATCAAATCTCATAGGTTGAACATCAATGATTTCATCATTCACACAATTCAATCAAATTTCATAGGATTGACAATAACATCATTATCATTCATACAATTCAATCAAATTTAATGGGTTTAACAACAACATTTGCATCATTCACACATGTCAATCAAATTTCATAGGTTTAACAACCACATTCTCTTCATCATTCGCACAATTCAATTAAATTTCATGGGTTTAACATCAATATTTTCATCATTCACACAATTCAATCAAATTTCATAGGTTTAAGATCAACGTTTTCATCATTCGCACAATTCAATCAAATATCATGGGTTTAACAACAACATTTTTCATCATTCACACAATTCAATTAAATTTCATATGTTTAACATCAATGTTTTCATCACTCACACAATTCAATCAAATTTCATGGGTTTAACAACAACATTTGCATCATTCGCACAATTCAATCAAATTTCATAGGTTTAACATCAACATTTCCATCATTCACACAATTCAATCAAATTTCATAGGTTTAACAACAACATTTTCATCACTCGCACAATTCAATCAAATTTCATAGGTTTAAAACCAACATCTTCATCATTCGCATAATTCAATCAAATTTCATATGTTTAACATCAACGTTTTCATCATTCACAGCATTCAATCAAATGTCATAGGTTTAACAACAACAATTTGATCATTCACACAATTCAATCAAATGTCATAGGTTTAGCAACAACATCTTCATCATTCACATTATTCCATCAAATTTCATAGGTTTAACAACAACATTTTCTTCATCATTCGCACCATTCAATCAAATTTCATAGGTTTAACATCAACATTTCCATCATTCACACAATTCAATCAAATTTCATAGGTTTAACAACAACATTTTCATCACTCGCACAATTCAATCAAATTTCATAGGTTTAAAACCAACATCTTCATCATTCGCATAATTCAATCAAATTTCATATGTTTAACATCAACGTTTTCATCATTCACACAATTCAATCAAATGTCATAGGTTTAGCAACAACATCTTCATCATTCACATTATTCCATCAAATTTCATAGGTTTAACAACAACATTTTCTTCATCATTCGCACCATTCAATCAAATTTCATAGGTTTAACTTCAACATTTTCATCATTCACACAATTAAATCAAATTTCATAAGTTTAACATCAACGTTTTCGTCATTCACACAACTCAATCAAATTTCATGGGTTTAACAACAACATTTTTCATCGTTCACACAATTCAATCAAATCTCATAGGTTGAACAGCAATGATTTCATCATTCACACAATTCAATCAAATTTCATAGGTTTAACAACAACATTTTTATCATTCACACAATTCAATCAAATTTCATCGGTTTAACAACAACATTTTCATCATTCACACAATTCAATCAAATTTCATTGGATTGACAATAACATCATTATCATTCATACAATTCAATCAAATTTAATGGGTTTAACAACAACATTTGCATCATTCACACATGTCAATCAAATTTCATAGGTTTAACAACCACATTCTCTTCATCATTCGCACAATTCAATCAAATTTCATGGGTTTAACATCAATATTTTCATCATTCACACAATTCAGTCAAATTTCATAGGTTTAAGATCAACGTTTTCATCATTCGCACAATTCAATCAAATATCATGGGTTTAACAACAACATTTTTCATCATTCACACAATTCAATTAAATTTCATATGTTTAACATCAATGTTTTCATCACTCACACAATTCAATCAAATTTCATGGGTTTAACAACAACATTTGCATCATTCGCACAATTCAATCAAATTTCATAGGTTTAACATCAACATTTCCATCATTCACACAATTCAATCAAATTTCATAGGTTTAACAACAACATTTTCATCACTCGCACAATTCAATCAAATTTCATAGGTTTAAAACCAACATCTTCATCATTCGCATAATTCAATCAAATTTCATATGTTTAACATCAACGTTTTCATCATTCACAGCATTCAATCAAATGTCATAGGTTTAACAACAACAATTTGATCATTCACACAATTCAATCAAATGTCATAGGTTTAGCAACAACATCTTCATCATTCACATTATTCCATCAAATTTCATAGGTTTAACAACAACATTTTCTTCATCATTCGCACCATTCAATCAAATTTCATAGGTTTAACATCAACATTTCCATCATTCACACAATTCAATCAAATTTCATAGGTTTAACAACAACATTTTCATCACTCGCACAATTCAATCAAATTTCATAGGTTTAAAACCAACATCTTCATCATTCGCATAATTCAATCAAATTTCATATGTTTAACATCAACGTTTTCATCATTCACACAATTCAATCAAATGTCATAGGTTTAGCAACAACATCTTCATCATTCACATTATTCCATCAAATTTCATAGGTTTAACAACAACATTTTCTTCATCATTCGCACCATTCAATCAAATTTCATAGGTTTAACTTCAACATTTTCATCATTCACACAATTAAATCAAATTTCATAAGTTTAACATCAACGTTTTCGTCATTCACACAACTCAATCAAATTTCATGGGTTTAACAACAACATTTTTCATCGTTCACACAATTCAATCAAATCTCATAGGTTGAACAGCAATGATTTCATCATTCACACAATTCAATCAAATTTCATAGGTTTAACAACAACATTTTTATCATTCACACAATTCAATCAAATTTCATCGGTTTAACAACAACATTTTCATCATTCACACAATTCAATCAAATTTCATTGGATTGACAATAACATCATTATCATTCATACAATTCAATCAAATTTAATGGGTTTAACAACAACATTTGCATCATTCACACATGTCAATCAAATTTCATAGGTTTAACAACCACATTCTCTTCATCATTCGCACAATTCAATCAAATTTCATGGGTTTAACATCAATATTTTCATCATTCACACAATTCAGTCAAATTTCATAGGTTTAAGATCAACGTTTTCATCATTCACACAATTCAATCAAATGTCATAGGTTTAACAACAACATTTTCATCATTCACACAACTCAATCAAATGTCATAGGTTTAGCAACAACATCTTCATCATTCACATTATTCAATCAAATTTCATAGGTTTAACAACAATGTTTTCTTCATCATTCGCACCATTCCATCAAATTTCATAGGTTTAACATCAACATTTTCATCATTCACACAATTCAATCAAATTTCATATGTTTAACATCAACGTTTTCATCATTCACACAACTCAATAAAATTTCATGGGTTTAACAACAACATTTTTCATCGTTCACACAATTCAATCAAATCTCATAGGTTGAACATCAATGATTTCATCATTCACACAATTCAATCAAATTTCATAGGATTGACGATAACATCATTATCATTCATACAATTCAATCAAATTTAATGGGTTTAACAACAACATTTGCATCATTCACACATGTCAATCAAATTTCATAGGTTTAACAACCACATTCTCTTCATCATTCGCACAATTCAATTAAATTTCATGGGTTTAACATCAATATTTTCATCATTCACACAATTCAATCAAATTTCATAGGTTTAAGATCAACGTTTTCATCATTCGCACAATTCAATCAAATATCATGGGTTTAACAACAACATTTTTCATCATTCACACAATTCAATTAAATTTCATATGTTTAACATCAATGTTTTCATCACTCACACAATTCAATCAAATTTCATGGGTTTAACAACAACATTTGCATCATTCGCACAATTCAATCAAATTTCATAGGTTTAACATCAACATTTCCATCATTCACACAATTCAATCAAATTTCATAGGTTTAACAACAACATTTTCATCACTCGCACAATTCAATCAAATTTCATAGGTTTAAAACCAACATCTTCATCATTCGCATAATTCAATCAAATTTCATATGTTTAACATCAACGTTTTCATCATTCACACAATTCAATCAAATGTCATAGGTTTAGCAACAACATCTTCATCATTCACATTATTCCATCAAATTTCATAGGTTTAACAACAACATTTTCATCGTTCACACAATTCAATCAAATCTCATAGGTTGAACATCAATGATTTCATCATTCACACAATTCAATCAAATTTCATAGGTTTAACTACAACATTTTCATCATTCACACAATTCAATCAAATTTCATCGGTTTAACAACAACATTTTCATCATTCACACATGTCAATCAAATTTCATAGGATTGACAATAACATCATTATCATTCATACAATTCAATCAAATTTAATGGGTTTAACAACAACATTTGCATCATTCACACATGTCAATCAAATTTCATAGGTTTAACAACCACGTTCTCTTCATCATTCGCACAATTCAATTAAATTTCATGGGTTTAACATCAATATTTTCATCATTCACACAATTCAATCAAATTTCATATGTTTAAGATCAACATTTTCATCATTCGCACAATTCAATCAAATATCATGGGTTTAACAACAACATTTTTCATCATTCACACAATTAAATTAAATTTCATATGTTTAACATCAATGTTTTCATCACTCACACAATTCAATCAAATTTCATGGGTTTAACAACAACATTTGCATCATTCGCACAATTCAATCAAATTTCATAGGTTTAACATCAACATTTCCATCATTCACACAATTCAATCAAATTTCATAGGTTTAACAACAACATTTTCATCACTCGCACAATTCAATCAAATTTCATAGGTTTAAAACCAACAACTTCATCATTCGCATAATTCAATCAAATTTCATATGTTTAACATCAACGTTTTCATCATTCACAGCATTCAATCAAATGTCATAGGTTTAACAACAACAATTTGATCATTCACACAATTCAATCAAATGTCATAGGTTTAGCAACAACATCTTCATCATTCACATTATTCCATCAAATTTCATAGGTTTAACAACAACATTTTCTTCATCATTCGCACCATTCAATCAAATTTCATAGGTTTAACTTCAACATTTTCATCATTCAAACAATTAAATCAAATTTCATAAGTTTAACATCAACGTTTTCGTCATTCACACAACTCAATCAAATTTCATGGGTTTAACAACAACATTTTTCATCGTTCACACAATTCAATCAAATCTCATAGGTTGAACAGCAATGATTTCATCATTCACACAATTCAATCAAATTTCATAGGTTTAACAACAACATTTTTATCATTCACACAATTCAATCAAATTTCATCGGTTTAACAACAACATTTTCATCATTCACACAATTCAATCAAATTTCATTGGATTGACAATAACATCATTATCATTCATACAATTCAATCAAATTTAATGGGTTTAACAACAACATTTGCATCATTCACACATGTCAATCAAATTTCATAGGTTTAACAACCACATTCTCTTCATCATTCGCACAATTCAATCAAATTTCATGGGTTTAACATCAATATTTTCATCATTCACACAATTCAGTCAAATTTCATAGGTTTAAGATCAACGTTTTCATCATTCACACAATTCAATCAAATGTCATAGGTTTAACAACAACATTTTCATCATTCACACAACTCAATCAAATGTCATAGGTTTAGCAACAACATCTTCATCATTCACATTATTCAATCAAATTTCATAGGTTTAACAACAATGTTTTCTTCATCATTCGCACCATTCCATCAAATTTCATAGGTTTAACATCAACATTTTCATCATTCACACAATTCAATCAAATTTCATATGTTTAACATCAACGTTTTCATCATTCACACAACTCAATAAAATTTCATGGGTTTAACAACAACATTTTTCATCGTTCACACAATTCAATCAAATCTCATAGGTTGAACATCAATGATTTCATCATTCACACAATTCAATCAAATTTCATAGGATTGACAATAACATCATTATCATTCATACAATTCAATCAAATTTAATGGGTTTAACAACAACATTTGCATCATTCACACATGTCAATCAAATTTCATAGGTTTAACAACCACATTCTCTTCATCATTCGCACAATTCAATTAAATTTCATGGGTTTAACATCAATATTTTCATCATTCACACAATTCAATCAAATTTCATAGGTTTAAGATCAACGTTTTCATCATTCGCACAATTCAATCAAATATCATGGGTTTAACAACAACATTTTTCATCATTCACACAATTCAATTAAATTTCATATGTTTAACATCAATGTTTTCATCACTCACACAATTCAATCAAATTTCATGGGTTTAACAACAACATTTGCATCATTCGCACAATTCAATCAAATTTCATAGGTTTAACATCAACATTTCCATCATTCACACAATTCAATCAAATTTCATAGGTTTAACAACAACATTTTCATCACTCGCACAATTCAATCAAATTTCATAGGTTTAAAACCAACATCTTCATCATTCGCATAATTCAATCAAATTTCATATGTTTAACATCAACGTTTTCATCATTCACACAATTCAATCAAATGTCATAGGTTTAGCAACAACAATTTGATCATTCACACAATTCAATCAAATGTCATAGGTTTAGCAACAACATCTTCATCATTCACATTATTCCATCAAATTTCATAGGTTTAACAACAACATTTTCTTCATCATTCGCACCATTCAATCAAATTTCATAGGTTTAACTTCAACATTTTCATCATTCAAACAATTAAATCAAATTTCATAAGTTTAACATCAACGTTTTCGTCATTCACACAACTCAATCAAATTTCATGGGTTTAACAACAACATTTTTCATCGTTCACACAATTCAATCAAATCTCATAGGTTGAACAGCAATGATTTCATCATTCACACAATTCAATCAAATTTCATAGGTTTAACAACAACATTTTTATCATTCACACAATTCAATCAAATTTCATCGGTTTAACAACAACATTTTCATCATTCACACAATTCAATCAAATTTCATTGGATTGACAATAACATCATTATCATTCATACAATTCAATCAAATTTAATGGGTTTAACAACAACATTTGCATCATTCACACATGTCAATCAAATTTCATAGGTTTAACAACCACATTCTCTTCATCATTCGCACAATTCAATCAAATTTCATGGGTTTAACATCAATATTTTCATCATTCACACAATTCAGTCAAATTTCATAGGTTTAAGATCAACGTTTTCATCATTCACACAATTCAATCAAATGTCATAGGTTTAACAACAACATTTTCATCATTCACACAACTCAATCAAATGTCATAGGTTTAGCAACAACATCTTCATCATTCACATTATTCAATCAAATTTCATAGGTTTAACAACAATGTTTTCTTCATCATTCGCACCATTCCATCAAATTTCATAGGTTTAACATCAACATTTTCATCATTCACACAATTCAATCAAATTTCATATGTTTAACATCAACGTTTTCATCATTCACACAACTCAATAAAATTTCATGGGTTTAACAACAACATTTTTCATCGTTCACACGATTCAATCAAATCTCATAGGTTGAACATCAATGATTTCATCATTCACACAATTCAATCAAATTTCATAGGATTGACAATAACATCATTATCATTCATACAATTCAATCAAATTTAATGGGTTTAACAACAACATTTGCATCATTCACACATGTCAATCAAATTTCATAGGTTTAACAACCACATTCTCTTCATCATTCGCACAATTCAATTAAATTTCATGGGTTTAACATCAATATTTTCATCATTCACACAATTCAATCAAATTTCATAGGTTTAAGATCAACGTTTTCATCATTCGCACAATTCAATCAAATATCATGGGTTTAACAACAACATTTTTCATCATTCACACAATTCAATTAAATTTCATATGTTTAACATCAATGTTTTCATCACTCACACAATTCAATCAAATTTCATGGGTTTAACAACAACATTTGCATCATTCGCACAATTCAATCAAATTTCATAGGTTTAACATCAACATTTCCATCATTCACACAATTCAATCAAATTTCATAGGTTTAACAACAACATTTTCATCACTCGCACAATTCAATCAAATTTCATAGGTTTAAAACCAACATCTTCATCATTCGCATAATTCAATCAAATTTCATATGTTTAACATCAACGTTTTCATCATTCACACAATTCAATCAAATGTCATAGGTTTAGCAACAACATCTTCATCATTCACATTATTCCATCAAATTTCATAGGTTTAACAACAACATTTTCTTCATCATTCGCACCATTCAATCAAATTTCATAGGTTTAACTTCAACATTTTCATCATTCACACAATTAAATCAAATTTCATAAGTTTAACATCAACGTTTTCGTCATTCACACAACTCAATCAAATTTCATGGGTTTAACAACAACATTTTTCATCGTTCACACAATTCAATCAAATCTCATAGGTTGAACAGCAATGATTTCATCATTCACACAATTCAATCAAATTTCATAGGTTTAACAACAACATTTTTATCATTCACACAATTCAATCAAATTTCATCGGTTTAACAACAACATTTTCATCATTCACACAATTCAATCAAATTTCATTGGATTGACAATAAGATCATTATCATTCATACAATTCAATCAAATTTAATGGGTTTAACAACTACATTTGCATCATTCACACATGTCAATCAAATTTCATAGGTTTAACAACCACATTCTCTTCATCATTCGCACAATTCAATCAAATTTCATGGGTTTAACATCAATATTTTCATCATTCACACAATTCAGTCAAATTTCATAGGTTTAAGATCAACGTTTTCATCATTCACACAATTCAATCAAATGTCATAGGTTTAACAACAACATTTTCATCATTCACACAACTCAATCAAATGTCATAGGTTTAGCAACAACATCTTCATCATTCACATTATTCAATCAAATTTCATAGGTTTAACAACAATGTTTTCTTCATCATTCGCACCATTCCATCAAATTTCATAGGTTTAACATCAACATTTTCATCATTCACACAATTCAATCAAATTTCATATGTTTAACATCAACGTTTTCATCATTCACACAACTCAATAAAATTTCATGGGTTTAACAACAACATTTTTCATCGTTCACACAATTCAATCAAATCTCATAGGTTGAACATCAATGATTTCATCATTCACACAATTCAATCAAATTTCATAGGATTGACAATAACATCATTATCATTCATACAATTCAATCAAATTTAATGGGTTTAACAACAACATTTGCATCATTCACACATGTCAATCAAATTTCATAGGTTTAACAACCACATTCTCTTCATCATTCGCACAATTCAATTAAATTTCATGGGTTTAACATCAATATTTTCATCATTCACACAATTCAATCAAATTTCATAGGTTTAAGATCAACGTTTTCATCATTCGCACAATTCAATCAAATATCATGGGTTTAACAACAACATTTTTCATCATTCACACAATTCAATTAAATTTCATATGTTTAACATCAATGTTTTCATCACTCACACAATTCAATCAAATTTCATGGGTTTAACAACAACATTTGCATCATTCGCACAATTCAATCAAATTTCATAGGTTTAACATCAACATTTCCATCATTCACACAATTCAATCAAATTTCATAGGTTTAACAACAACATTTTCATCACTCGCACAATTCAATCAAAATTTCATAGGTTTAAAACCAACATCTTCATCATTCGCATAATTCAATCAAATTTCATATGTTTAACATCAACGTTTTCATCATTCACACAATTCAATCAAATGTCATAGGTTTAGCAACAACATCTTCATCATTCACATTATTCCATCAAATTTCATAGGTTTAACAACAACATTTTTCATCGTTCACACAATTCAATCAAATCTCATAGGTTGAACATCAATGATTTCATCATTCACACAATTCAATCAAATTTCATAGGTTTAACAACAACATTTTCATCATTCACACAATTCAATCAAATTTCATCGGTTTAACAACAACATTTTCATCATTCACACATGTCAATCAAATTTCATAGGATTGACAATAACATCATTATCATTCATACAATTCAATCAAATTTAATGGGTTTAACAACAACATTTGCATCATTCACACATGTCAATCAAATTTCATAGGTTTAACAACCACGTTCTCTTCATCATTCGCACAATTCAATTAAATTTCATGGGTTTAACATCAATATTTTCATCATTCACACAATTCAATCAAATTTCATATGTTTAAGATCAACATTTTCATCATTCGCACAATTCAATCAAATATCATGGGTTTAACAACAACATTTTTCATCATTCACACAATTAAATTAAATTTCATATGTTTAACATCAATGTTTTCATCACTCACACAATTCAATCAAATTTCATGGGTTTAACAACAACATTTGCATCATTCGCACAATTCAATCAAATTTCATAGGTTTAACATCAACATTTCCATCATTCACACAATTCAATCAAATTTCATAGGTTTAACAACAACATTTTCATCACTCGCACAATTCAATCAAATTTCATAGGTTTAAAACCAACATCTTCATCATTCGCATAATTCAATCAAATTTCATATGTTTAACATCAACGTTTTCATCATTCACAGCATTCAATCAAATGTCATAGGTTTAACAACAACAATTTGATCATTCACACAATTCAATCAAATGTCATAGGTTTAGCAACAACATCTTCATCATTCACATTATTCCATCAAATTTCATAGGTTTAACAACAACATTTTCTTCATCATTCGCACCATTCAATCAAATTTCATAGGTTTAACTTCAACATTTTCATCATTCAAACAATTAAATCAAATTTCATAAGTTTAACATCAACGTTTTCGTCATTCACACAACTCAATCAAATTTCATGGGTTTAACAACAACATTTTTCATCGTTCACACAATTCAATCAAATCTCATAGGTTGAACAGCAATGATTTCATCATTCACACAATTCAATCAAATTTCATAGGTTTAACAACAACATTTTTATCATTCACACAATTCAATCAAATTTCATCGGTTTAACAACAACATTTTCATCATTCACACAATTCAATCAAATTTCATTGGATTGACAATAACATCATTATCATTCATACAATTCAATCAAATTTAATGGGTTTAACAACAACATTTGCATCATTCACACATGTCAATCAAATTTCATAGGTTTAACAACCACATTCTCTTCATCATTCGCACAATTCAATCAAATTTCATGGGTTTAACATCAATATTTTCATCATTCACACAATTCAGTCAAATTTCATAGGTTTAAGATCAACGTTTTCATCATTCACACAATTCAATCAAATGTCATAGGTTTAACAACAACATTTTCATCATTCACACAACTCAATCAAATGTCATAGGTTTAGCAACAACATCTTCATCATTCACATTATTCAATCAAATTTCATAGGTTTAACAACAATGTTTTCTTCATCATTCGCACCATTCCATCAAATTTCATAGGTTTAACATCAACATTTTCATCATTCACACAATTCAATCAAATTTCATATGTTTAACATCAACGTTTTCGTCATTCACACAACTCAATCAAATTTCATGGGTTTAACAACAACATTTTTCATCGTTCACACAATTCAATCAAATCTCATAGGTTGAACAGCAATGATTTCATCATTCACACAATTCAATCAAATTTCATAGGTTTAACAACAACATTTTTATCATTCACACAATTCAATCAAATTTCATCGGTTTAACAACAACATTTTCATCATTCACACAATTCAATCAAATTTCATTGGATTGACAATAACATCATTATCATTCATACAATTCAATCAAATTTAATGGGTTTAACAACAACATTTGCATCATTCACACATGTCAATCAAATTTCATAGGTTTAACAACCACATTCTCTTCATCATTCGCACAATTCAATCAAATTTCATGGGTTTAACATCAATATTTTCATCATTCACACAATTCAGTCAAATTTCATAGGTTTAAGATCAACGTTTTCATCATTCACACAATTCAATCAAATGTCATAGGTTTAACAACAACATTTTCATCATTCACACAACTCAATCAAATGTCATAGGTTTAGCAACAACATCTTCATCATTCACATTATTCAATCAAATTTCATAGGTTTAACAACAATGTTTTCTTCATCATTCGCACCATTCCATCAAATTTCATAGGTTTAACATCAACATTTTCATCATTCACACAATTCAATCAAATTTCATATGTTTAACATCAACGTTTTCATCATTCACACAACTCAATAAAATTTCATGGGTTTAACAACAACATTTTTCATCGTTCACACAATTCAATCAAATCTCATAGGTTGAACATCAATGATTTCATCATTCACACAATTCAATCAAATTTCATAGGATTGACAATAACATCATTATCATTCATACAATTCAATCAAATTTAATGGGTTTAACAACAACATTTGCATCATTCACACATGTCAATCAAATTTCATAGGTTTAACAACCACATTCTCTTCATCATTCGCACAATTCAATTAAATTTCATGGGTTTAACATCAATATTTTCATCATTCACACAATTCAATCAAATTTCATAGGTTTAAGATCAACGTTTTCATCATTCGCACAATTCAATCAAATATCATGGGTTTAACAACAACATTTTTCATCATTCACACAATTCAATTAAATTTCATATGTTTAACATCAATGTTTTCATCACTCACACAATTCAATCAAATTTCATGGGTTTAACAACAACATTTGCATCATTCGCACAATTCAATCAAATTTCATAGGTTTAACATCAACATTTCCATCATTCACACAATTCAATCAAATTTCATAGGTTTAACAACAACATTTTCATCACTCGCACAATTCAATCAAATTTCATAGGTTTTAAACCAACATCTTCATCATTCGCATAATTCAATCAAATTTCATATGTTTAACATCAACGTTTTCATCATTCACAGCATTCAATCAAATGTCATAGGTTTAACAACAACAATTTGATCATTCACACAATTCAATCAAATGTCATAGGTTTAGCAACAACATCTTCATCATTCACATTATTCCATCAAATTTCATAGGTTTAACAACAACATTTTCTTCATCATTCGCACCATTCAATCAAATTTCATAGGTTTAACTTCAACATTTTCATCATTCAAACAATTAAATCAAATTTCATAAGTTTAACATCAACGTTTTCGTCATTCACACAACTCAATCAAATTTCATGGGTTTAACAACAACATTTTTCATCGTTCACACAATTCAATCAAATCTCATAGGTTGAACAGCAATGATTTCATCATTCACACAATTCAATCAAATTTCATCGGTTTAACAACAACATTTTCATCATTCACACAATTCAATCAAATTTCATTGGATTGACAATAACATCATTATCATTCATACAATTCAATCAAATTTAATAGGTTTAACAACAACATTTGCATCATTCACACATGTCAATCAAATTTCATAGGTTTAACAACCACATTTCTTCATCATTCGCACAATTCAATCAAATTTCATGGGTTTAACATCAAATTTTCATCATTCACACAATTCAGTCAAATTTCATAGGTTTAAGATCAACGTTTTCATCATTCACACAATTCAATCAAATGTCATAGGTTTAACAACAACATTTTCATCATTCACACAACTCAATCAAATGTCATAGGTTTAGCAACAACATCTTCATCATTCACATTATTCAATCAAATTTCATAGGTTTAACAACAATGTTTCTTCATCATTCGCACCATTCCATCAAATTTCATAGGTTTAACATCAACATTTTCATCATTCACACAATTCAATCAAATTTCATATGTTAACATCAACGTTTTCATCATTCACACAACTCAATAAAATTTCATGGGTTTAACAACAACATTTTCATCGTTCACACAATTCAATCAAATCTCATAGGTTGAACATCAATGATTTCATCATTCACACAATTCAATCAAATTTCATAGGATTGACAATAACATCATTATCATTCATACAATTCAATCAAATTTAATGGGTTTAACAACAACATTTGCATCATTCACACATGTCAATCAAATTTCATAGGTTAACAACCACATTCTCTTCATCATTCGCACAATTCAATTAAATTTCATGGGTTTAACATCAATTTTCATCATTCACACAATTCAATCAAATTTCATAGGTTTAAGATCAACGTTTCATCATTCGCACAATTCAATCAAATATCATGGGTTTAACAACAACATTTTTCATCATTCACACAATTCAATTAAATTTCATATGTTTAACATCAATGTTTTCATCACTCACACAATTCAATCAAATTTCATGGGTTTAACAACAACATTTGCATCATTCGCACAATTCAATCAAATTTCATAGGTTTAACATCAACATTTCCATCATTCACACAATTCAATCAAATTTCATAGGTTTAACAACAACATTTTCATCACTCGCACAATTCAATCAAATTTCATAGGTTTAAAACCAACATCTTCATCATTCGCATAATTCAATCAAATTTCATATGTTTAACATCAACGTTTTCATCATTCACAGCATTCAATCAAATGTCATAGTTTAACAACAACAATTTGATCATTCACACAATTCAATCAAATGTCATAGGTTTAGCAACAACATCTTCATCATTCACATTATTCCATCAAATTTCATAGGTTTAACAACAACATTTTCTTCATCATTCGCACCATTCAATCAAATTTCATAGGTTTAACTTCAACATTTTCATCATTCAAACAATTAAATCAAATTTCATAAGTTTAACATCAACGTTTTCGTCATTCACACAACTCAATCAAATTTCATGGGTTTAACAACAACATTTTTCATCGTTCACACAATTCAATCAAATTCATAGGTTGAACAGCAATGATTTCATCATTCACACAATTCAATCAAATTTCATAGGTTTAACAACAACATTTTTATCATTCACACAATTCAATCAAATTTCATCGGTTTAACAACAACATTTTCATCATTCACACAATTCAATCAAATTTCATTGGATTGACAATAACATCATTATCATTCATACAATTCAATCAAATTTAATGGGTTTAACAACAACATTTGCATCATTCACACATGTCAATCAAATTTCATAGGTTTAACAACCACATTCTCTTCATCATTCGCACAATTCAATCAAATTTCATGGGTTTAACATCAATATTTTCATCATTCACACAATTCAGTCAAATTTCATAGGTTTAAGATCAACGTTTTCATCATTCACACAATTCAATCAAATGTCATAGGTTTAACAACAACATTTTCATCATTCACACAACTCAATCAAATGTCATAGGTTTAGCAACAACATCTTCATCATTCACATTATTCAATCAAATTTCATAGGTTTAACAACAATGTTTTCTTCATCATTCGCACCATTCCATCAAATTTCATAGGTTTAACATCAACATTTTCATCATTCACACAATTCAATCAAATTTCATATGTTTAACATCAACGTTTTCATCATTCACACAACTCAATAAAATTTCATGGGTTTAACAACAACATTTTTCATCATTCACACAATTCAATCAAATTTCATAGGTTTAACAACAACATTTTCATCACTCACACAATTCAATCAAATTTCATGGGTTTAACAACAATATTTTCATCATTGACACAATTCAATCAAATTTTAGAGGTTTAACAACAACATCTTCATCATTCGCATAATTCAATCAAATATCATATGTTTAACATCAACGTTTTCTTCATTCACACATTTCAATCAAATGCCATAGGTTTAACAACAACATTTTCATCATTCACACAATTCAATCAAATGTCATAGGTTTAGCAACAACATCTTCATCATTCACATTATTCAATCAAATTTCGTAGGTTTAACAACAACATTTTCCGCATCATTCGCACCATTCAATCAAATTTCATAGGTTTAACTTCAACATTTTCATCATTCACACAATTAAATCAAATTTCATAAGTTTAAGATCAACGTTTTTATCATTCGCACAATTCAATCAAATATCATGGGTTTAACAACAACATTTTTCATCATTCACACAATTCAATTAAATTTCATATGTTTAACATCAATGTTTTCATCACTCACACAATTCAATCAAATTTCATGAGTTTAACAACAACATTTGCATCATTTGCAGAATTCAATCAAATTTCATAGGTTTAACATCAACATTTCCATCATTCACACAATTCAATCAAATTTCATAGGTTTAACAACAACATTTTCATCACTCGCACAATTCAATCAAATTTCATAGGTTTAGCAACAACATCTTCATCATTCACATTATTCAATCAAATTTCATAGGTTTAACAACAACGTTTTCTTCATTATTCGCACCATTCCATCAAATTTCATAGGTTTAACAACAACATTTTCATCATTCACACAATTCAATCAAATTTCATAAGTTTAACATCAACGTTTTCATCATTCACACAACTCAATAAAATTTCATGGGTTTAACAACAACATTTTTCATCATTCACACAATTCAATCAAATTTCATGGGTTTAACAACAACATTTTTCATCATTCACACAATTCAATCAAATTTCATAGGTTGAACATCAACGTTTTCATCATTCACACAATTCAATCAAATTTCATACGTTTAACAACAACATTTTCATCATTCACACAATTCAATCAAATTTCATAGGTTTGAGAATAATATCATTATCATTCACACAATTCAATCAAATTTAATGGGTTTAACAAAATCATTTGCATCACTCACACATGTCAATCAAATTTCTTAGGTTTAACAACGACATTTTCCTCATCATTCGCACAATTCAATCAAATTTCATGGGTTTAACATCAATATTTTCATTATTCACACAATTCAATCAAATTTCATAGGTTTAAGATCAACGTTTTCATCATTCGCACAATTCAATCAAATATCATGGGTTTAACAACAACATTTTTCATCATTCACACAATTCAATTAAATTTCATATGTTTAACATCAATGTTTTCATCACTCACACAATTCAATCAAATTTCATGGGTTTAACAACAACATTTGCATCATTCGCACAATTCAATCAAATTTCATAGGTTTAACATCAACATTTCCATCATTCACACAATTCAATCAAATTTCATAGGTTTAACAACAACATTTCATCACTCGCACAATTCAATCAAATTTCGTGGGTTTAACAACAATATTTCATCATTGACACAATTCAATCAAATTTCATAGGTTTAAAACCAACATCTTCATCATTCGCATAATTCAATCAAATTTCATATGTTTAACATCAACGTTTTCATCATTCACACAATTCAATCAAATGTCATAGGTTTAACAACAACATTTTCATCATTCACACAATTCAATCAAATGTCATAGGTTTAGCAACAACATCTTCATCATTCACATTATTCCATCAAATTTCATAGGTTTAACAACAACATTTTCTTCATCATTCGCACCATTCATCACAATTTCATAGGTTTAACTTCAACATTTTCATCATTCACACAATTAAATCAAATTTCATAAGTTTAACATCAACGTTTTCGTCATTCACACAACTAAATCAAATTTCATGGGTTTAACAACAACATTTTTCATCGTTCACACAATTCAATCAAATTTCATAGGTTGAACATCAATGATTTCATCATTCACACAATTCAATCAAATTTCATAGGTTTAACAACAACATTTTCATCATTCACACAATTCAATCAAATTTCATCGGTTTAACAACAACATTTTCATCATTCACACAACTCAATCAAATTTCATAGGATTGACAATAACATCATTATCATTCATACAATTCAATCAAATTTAATGGGTTTAACAACAACATTTGCATCATTCACACATGTCAATCAAATTTCAAAGGGTTTAACAACCACATTCTCTTCATCATTCGCACAATTCAATCAAATTTCATGGGTTTAACATCAATATTTTCATCATTCACACAATTCAATCAAATTTCATAGGTTTAAGATCAACGTTTTCATCATTCGCACAATTCAATCAAATATCATGGGTTTAACAACAACATTTTTCATCATTCACACAATTCAATTAAATTTCATATGTTTAACATCAATGTTTTCATCACTCACACAATTCAATCAAATTTCATGGGTTTAACAACAACATTTGCATCATTTGCACAATTCAATCAAATTTCATAGGTTTAACATCAACATTTCCATCATTCACACAATTCAATCAAATTTCATAGGTTTAACAACAACATTTTCATCACTCGCACAATTCAATCAAATTTCATAGGTTTAGCAACAACATCTTCATCATTCACATTATTCAATCAAATTTCATAGGTTTAACAACAACGTTTTCTTCATTATTCGCACATTCAATCAAATTTCATAGGTTTAACAACAACATTTTCATCATTCACACAATTCAATCAAATTTCATAGTTTAACATCAACGTTTTCATCATTCACACAATTCAATCAAATTTCATGGGTTTAACAACAACATTTTCATCATTCACACAATTCAATCAAATTTCATGGGTTTAACAACAACATTTTCATCATTCACACAATTCAATCAAATTTCATAGGTTTAACATCAACATTTTCATCATTCACACAATTCAATCAAATTTCATAGGTTTAACAACAACATTTTCATCATTCACACAATTCAATCAAATTTCATAGGTTTGACAATAACATCATTATCATTCACACAATTCAATCAAATTTAATGGGTTTAACAAAACATTTGCATCATTCACACATGTCAATCAAATTTCATAGGTTTAACAACAACATTTTTCATCATTCGCACAATTCAATCAAATTTCATGGGTTTAACATCAATATTTTCATCATTCACACAATTCAATCAAATTTCATAGGTTTAAGATCAACGTTTTCATCATTCGCACAATTCAATCAAATATCATGGGTTTAACAACAACATTTTTCATCATTCACACAATTCAATTAAATTTCATATGTTTAACATCAATGTTTTCATCATTCACACAATTCAATCAAATTTCATGGGTTTAACAACAACATTTGCATCATTCGCACAATTCAATCAAATTTCATAGGTTTAACATCAACATTTCCATCATTCACACAATTCAATCAAATTTCATAGGTTTAACAACAACATTTCATCACTCGCACAATTCAATCAAATTTCATGGGTTTAACAACAATATTTTCATCATTGACACAATTCAATCAAATTTCATAGGTTTAAAACCAACATCTTCATCATTCGCACAATTCAATCAAATTTCATATGTTTAACATCAACGTTTTCATCATTCACACAATTCAATCAAATGTCATAGGTTTAACAACAACATTTTCATCATTCACACAATTCAATCAAATGTCATAGGTTTAGCAACAACATCTTCATCATTCACATTATTCCATCAAATTTCATAGGTTTAACAACAACATTTTCTTCATCATTCGCACCATTCAATCAAATTTCATAGGTTTAACTTCAACATTTTCATCATTCACACAATTAAATCAAATTTCATAAGTTTAACATCAACGTTTTCGTCATTCACACAACTCAATCAAATTTCAGGGGTTTAACAACAACATTTTTCATCATTCACACAATTCAATCAAATTTCATAGGTTGAACATCAATGATTTCATCATTCACACAATTCAATCAAATTTCATAGGTTTAACAACAACATTTTCATCATTCACACAATTCAATCAAATTTCATCGGTTTAACAACAACATTTTCATCATTCACACAATTCAATCAAATTTCATAGGATTGACAATAACATCATTATCATTCATACAATTCAATCAAATTTAATGGGTTTAACAACAACATTTGCATCATTCACACATGTCAATCAAATTTCATAGGTTTAACAACCACATTCTCTTCATCATTCGCACAATTCAATCAAATTTCATGGGTTTAACATCAATATTTTCATCATTCACACAATTCAATCAAATTTCATAGGTTTAAGATCAACGTTTTCATCATTCGCACAATTCAATCAAATATCATGGGTTTAACAACAACATTTTTCATCATTCACACAATTCAATTAAATTTCATATGTTTAACATCAATGTTTTCATCACTCACACAATTCAATCAAATTTCGTGGGTTTAACAACAACATTTGCATCATTCGCACAATTCAATCAAATTTCATAGGTTTAACATCAACATTTCCATCATTCACACAATTCAATCAAATTTCATAGGTTTAACAACAACATTTTCATCACTCGCACAATTCAATCAAATTTCATAGGTTTAAAACCAACATCTTCATCATTCGCATAATTCAATCAAATTTCATATGTTTAACATCAACGATTTCATCATTCACACAATTCAATCAAATGTCATAGGTTTAGCAACAACATCTTCATCATTCACATTATTCCATCAAATTTCATAGGTTTAACAACAACATTTTCTTCATCATTCGCACCATTCAATCAAATTTCATAGGTTTAACTTCAACATTTTCATCATTCACACAATTAAATCAAATTTCATAAGTTTAACATCAACGTTTTCGTCATTCATACAACTCAATCAAATTTCATGGGTTTAACAACAACATTTTTCATCGTTCACACAATTCAATCAAATCTCATAGGTTGAACATCAATGATTTCATCATTCACACAATTCAATCAAATTTCATAGGTTTAACAACAACATTTTCATCATTCACACAATTCAATCAAATTTCATCGGTTTAACAACAACATTTTCATCATTCACACAATTCAATCAAATTTCATAGGATTGACAATAACATCATTATCATTCATACAATTCAATCAAATTAATGGGTTTAACAACAACATTTGCATCATTCACACATGTCAATCAAATTTCATAGGTTTAA
Organism: Lathyrus oleraceus; assembly: GCF_024323335.1. Lineage (NCBI taxonomy): Eukaryota > Viridiplantae > Streptophyta > Magnoliopsida > Fabales > Fabaceae > Lathyrus > Lathyrus oleraceus. The sequence goes on along the minus strand of NW_026112663.1, from coordinate 9,417 downwards.
CAACCACATCTCTTCATCATTCGCACAATTCAATCAAATTTCATGGGTTTAACATCAATATTTTCATCATTCACACAATTCAATCAAATTTCATATGTTTAAGATCAACATTTTCATCATTCGCACAATTCAATCAAATATCATGGGTTTAACAACAACATTTTTCATCATTCACACAATTCAATAAATTTCATAGGTTTAACATCAATGTTTTCATCACTCACACAATTCAATCAAATTTCATGGGTTTAACAACAACATTTGCATCATTCGCACAATTCAATCAAATTTCATAGGTTTAACATCAACATTTTCATCATTCACACAATTCAATCAAATTTCATAGGTTTAACAACAACATTTTCATCACTCGCACAATTCAATCAAATTTCATAGGTTTAAAACAACATCTTCATCATTCGCATAATTCAATCAAATTTCATATGTTTAACATCAACGTTTTCATCATTCACACAATTCAATCAAATGTCATAGGTTTAGCAACAACATCTTCATCATTCACATTATTCCATCAAATTTCATAGGTTTAACAACAACATTTTCTTCATCATTCGCACAATTCAATCAAATTTCATAGGTTTAACTTCAACATTTTCATCATTCACACAATTAAATCAAATTTCATAAGTTTAACATCAACGTTTTCGTCATTCACAAACCTCAATCAAATTTCATGGGTTTAACAACAACATTTTTCATCGTTCACACAATTCAATCAAATCTCATAGGTTGAACATCAATGATTTCATCATTCACACAATTCAATCAAATTTCATAGGTTTAACAATAACATCATTATCATTCACACAATTCAATCAAATTTATGGGTTAACAACAACATTTTCATCATTCACACATTCAATCAAATTTCATAGGTTTAACAACAACATTCTCTTCATCATTCGCACAATTCAATCAAATTTCATGGGTTTAACATCAACATTTTCATCATTCACACAATTCAATCAAATTTCATAGGTTTAAGATCAACGTTTTCATCATTCGCACAATTCAATCAAATTTCATGGGTTTAACAACAACATTTTCATCATTCACACAATTCAATCAAATTTCATAGGTTTAACATCAAAGTTTTCATCATTCACACAATTCAATCAAATTTCATGGGTTTAACAACAACATTTTCATCATTCACACAATTCAATCAAATTTCATAGGTTTAACATAACATTTCATCATTCACACAATTCAATCAAATTTCATAGGTTTAACAACAACATTTCATCATTCGCACAATTCAATCAAATTTCATAGGTTTAAAACAACATTCTTCATCATTCACACAATTCAATCAAATTTCATATGTTTAACATCAACGTTTTCATCATTCACACATTCAATCAAATGTCATAGGTTAACAACAACATTTTCATCATTCACACAATTCAATCAAATGTCATAGGTTAGCAACAACATCTTCATCATTCACATTATTCCATCAAATTTCATAGGTTTAACAACAACATTTTCTTCATCATTCGCACCATTCAATCAAATTTCATAGGTTTAACATCAACATTTTCATCATTCACACAATTAAATCAAATTTCATAAGTTTAACATCAACGTTTCATCATTCACACAACTCAATCAAATTTCATGGTTTAACAACAACATTTTCATCATTCACACAATTCAATCAAATTTCATAGGTTGAACATCAATGATTTCATCATTCACACAATTCAATCAAATTTCATAGGTTTAACAACAACATTTTCATCATTCACACAATTCAATCAAATTCATCGGTTTAACAACAACATTTTCATCATTCACACAATTCAATCAAATTTCATAGGATTGACAATAACATCATTATCATTCATACAATTCAATCAAATTTAATGGGTTTAACAACAACATTTGCATCATTCACACATGTCAATCAAATTTCATAGGTTTAACAACCACATTTCTTCATCATTCGCACAATTCAATCAAATTTCATGGGTTTAACATCAATATTTTCATCATTCACACAATTCAATCAAATTTCATGGGTTTAACATCAATATTTTCATCATTCACACAATTCAATCAAATATCATGGGTTTAACAACAACATTTTCATCATTCACACAATTCAATCAAATTTCATAAGTTTAACATCAACGTTTTCATCATTCACACAATTCAATCAAATTTCATGGGTTAACAACAACATTTGCATCATTCGCACAATTCAATCAAATTTCATAGGTTTAACATCAACATTTCCATCATTCACACAATTCAATCAAATTTCATAGGTTTAACAACAACATTTTCATCACTCGCACAATTCAATCAAATTTCATAGGTTAAAAACAACATCTTCATCATTCACACAATTCAATCAAATTTCATAGGTTTAACATCAACGTTTTCATCATTCACACAATTCAATCAAATTTCATAGGTTTAGCAACAACATCTTCATCATTCACATTATTCAATCAAATTTCATAGGTTTAACAACAACATTTTCTTCATCATTCGCACCATTCAATCAAATTTCATAGGTTTAACATCAACATTTTCATCATTCACACAATTCAATCAAATTTCATAAGTTTAACATCAACGTTTTCATCATTCACACAATTCAATCAAATTTCATGGGTTTAACAACAACATTTTCATCATTCACACAATTCAATCAAATCTCATAGGTTTAACATCAACATTTTGCATCATTCACACAATTCAATCAAATTTCATAGGATTGACAATAACATCATTATCATTCATACAATTCAATCAAATTTAATGGGTTTAACAACAACATTTGCATCATTCACACATGTCAATCAAATTTCATAGGTTTAACAACCACATTCTCTTCATCATTCGCACAATTCAATCAAATTTCATGGGTTTAACATCAAATTTTTCATCATTCACACAATTCAATCAAATTTCATAGGTTTAAGATCAACGTTTTCATCATTCGCACAATTCAATCAAATATCATGGGTTTAACAACAACATTTTCATCATTCACACAATTCAATCAAATTTCATATGTTTAACATCAATGTTTTCATCACTCACACAATTCAATCAAATTCATGGGTTTAACAACAACATTTGCATCATTCGCACAATTCAATCAAATTTCATAGGTTTAACATAACATTTCCATCATTCACACAATTCAATCAAATTTCATAGGTTTAACAACAACATTTTCATCACTCGCACAATTCAATCAAATTTCATAGGTTTAAAACAACATCTTCATCATTCACACAATTCAATCAAATTTCATATGTTTAACATCAACGTTTCATCATTCACACATTCAATCAAATGTCATAGGTTAACAACAACATTTTCATCATTCACACAATTCAATCAAATGTCATAGGTTTAGCAACAACATTTCATCATTCACATTATTCCATCAAATTTCATAGGTTTAACAACAACATTTTCTTCATCATTCGCACCATTCAATCAAATTTCATAGGTTTAACTTCAACATTTTCATCATTCACACAATTAAATCAAATTTCATAAGTTTAACATCAACGTTTTCGTCATTCACACAACTCAATCAAATTTCATGGGTTTAACAACAACATTTTCATCGTTCACACAATTCAATCAAATCATAGGTTGAACAGCAATGATTTCATCATTCACACAATTCAATCAAATTTCATAGGTTTAACAACAACATTTTATCATTCACACAATTCAATCAAATTTCATCGGTTTAACAACAACATTTTCATCATTCACACAATTCAATCAAATTTCATTGGTTGACAATAACATCATTATCATTCATACAATTCAATCAAATTTAATGGGTTTAACAACAACATTTGCATCATTCACACATGTCAATCAAATTTCATAGGTTTAACAACCACATTCTCTTCATCATTCGCACAATTCAATCAAATTTCATGGGTTTAACATCAATATTTTCATCATTCACACAATTCAATCAAATTTCATAGGTTTAAGATCAACGTTTTCATCATTCACACAATTCAATCAAATGTCATAGGTTTAACAACAACATTTTCATCATTCACAATTCAATCAAATGTCATAGGTTTAACAACAACATCTTCATCATTCACAATTCAATCAAATTTCATAGGTTTAACAACAATGTTTTCTTCATCATTCGCACAATTCATCAAATTTCATAGGTTTAACATCAACATTTTCATCATTCACACAATTCAATCAAATTTCATAGGTTTAACATCAACATTTCATCATTCACACAATTCAATCAAATTTCATGGGTTTACAACAACATTTTCATCATTCACACAATTCAATCAAATTTCATAGGTTTAACAACAACATTTCATCATTCACACAATTCAATCAAATTCATGGGTTTAACAAAATATTTCATCATTCACACAATTCAATCAAATTTCATAGGTTTAACAACAACATTTCATCATTCGCACAATTCAATCAAATTTCATAGGTTTAACATCAACGTTTTCATCATTCACACAATTCAATCAAATTTCATAGGTTTAACAACAACATTTTCATCATTCACACAATTCAATCAAATTTCATAGGTTTAACAACAACATCTTCATCATTCACATTATTCAATCAAATTTCATAGGTTTAACAACAACATTTTCGCATCATTCGCACAATTCAATCAAATTTCATAGGTTTAACTTCAACATTTTCATCATTCACACAATTCAATCAAATTTCATAAGTTTAACATCAACTTTTCATCATTCACACAATTCAATCAAATTTCATGGGTTTAACAACAACATTTTCATCATTCACACAATTCAATCAAATTTCATAGGTTTAACATCAATGTTTTCATCATTCACACAATTCAATCAAATTTCATGGGTTTAACAACAACATTTTCATCATTCGCACAATTCAATCAAATTTCATAGGTTTAACATCAACATTTCATCATTCACACAATTCAATCAAATTTCATAGGTTTAACAACAACATTTTCATCATTCAACAATTCAATCAAATTTCATGGTTTAACAACAACATTTTCATCATTCACACAATTCAATCAAATTTCATAGGTTTAACATCAACGTTTTCATCATTCACACAATTCAATCAAATTTCATAGGTTTAACAACAACATTTTCATCATTCACACAATTCAATCAAATTTCATAGGTTTAACAACAACATTTTCATCATTCACATTATTCAATCAAATTTCATAGGTTTAACAACAACATTTTCATCATTCGCACCATTCAATCAAATTTCATAGGTTTAACAACAACATTTTCATCATTCACACAATTCAATCAAATTTCATAGGTTTAACATCAACGTTTTCATCATTCACACAATTCAATCAAATTTCATGGGTTTAACAACAACATTTTCATCATTCACACAATTCAATCAAATTTCATAGGTTTAACAACAACATTTTTCATCATTCACACAATTCAATCAAATTTCATAGGTTTAACAACAACATTTTCATCATTCACACAATTCAATCAAATTTCATAGGTTTAACAACAACATTTTCATCATTCACACAATTCAATCAAATTCATAGGTTGACAATAACATCATTATCATTCACACAATTCAATCAAATTTATGGGTTTAACAAAACATTTGCATCATTCACACATTCAATCAAATTTCATAGGTTTAACAACATTTTCTTCATCATTCGCACAATTCAATCAAATTTCATGGGTTTAACATCAATATTTTCATCATTCACACAATTCAATCAAATTTCATAGGTTTAAGATCAACGTTTTCATCATTCGCACAATTCAATCAAATATCATGGGTTTAACAACAACATTTTTCATCATTCACACAATTCAATTAAATTTCATAGGTTTAACATCAATGTTTTCATCATTCACACAATTCAATCAAATTTCATGGGTTTAACAACAACATTTTCATCATTCGCACAATTCAATCAAATTTCATAGGTTTAACATCAACATTTCATCATTCACACAATTCAATCAAATTTCATAGGTTTAACAACAACATTTTCATCACTCGCACAATTCAATCAAATTTCATGGGTTTAACAACAATATTTCATCATTCACACAATTCAATCAAATTTCATAGGTTTAAAACCAACATCTTCATCATTCGCACAATTCAATCAAATTTCATAGTGTTAACATCAACGTTTTCATCATTCACACAATTCAATCAAATGTCATAGGTTTAACAACAACATTTTCATCATTCACAATTCAATCAAATGTCATAGGTTTAGCAACAACATCTTCATCATTCACATTATTCAATCAAATTTCATAGGTTTAACAACAACATTTCTTCATCATTCGCACCATTCAATCAAATTTCATAGGTTTAACATCAACATTTTCATCATTCACACAATTCAATCAAATTTCATAAGTTTAACATCAACGTTTTCATCATTCACACAACTCAATCAAATTTCATGGGTTTAACAACAACATTTTTCATCATTCACACAATTCAATCAAATTTCATAGGTTGAACATCAATGATTTCATCATTCACACAATTCAATCAAATTTCATACGTTTAACAACAACATTTTCATCATTCACACAATTCAATCAAATTTCATCGGTTTAACAACAACATTTTCATCATTCACACAATTCAATCAAATTTCATAGGATTGACAATAACATCATTATCATTCATACAATTCAATCAAATTTAATGGGTTTAACAACAACATTTGCATCATTCACACATGTCAATCAAATTTCATAGGTTTAACACCACATTCTCTTCATCATTCGCACAATTCAATCAAATTTCATGGGTTTAACATCATATTTTCATCATTCACACAATTCAATCAAATTTCATAGGTTTAAGATCAACGTTTTCATCATTCGCACAATTCAATCAAATATCATGGGTTTAACAACAACATTTTTCATCATTCACACAATTCAATTAAATTTCATAGGTTTAACATCAATGTTTTCATCACTCACACAATTCAATCAAATTTCATGGGTTTAACAACAACATTTGCATCATTCGCACAATTCAATCAAATTTCATAGGTTTAACATCAACATTTCCATCATTCACACAATTCAATCAAATTTCATAGGTTTAACAACAACATTTTCATCACTCGCACAATTCAATCAAATTTCATAGGTTTAAAACCAACATCTTCATCATTCACACAATTCAATCAAATTTCATAGGTTTAACAACAACATTTTCATCATTCACACAATTCAATCAAATGTCATAGGTTTAGCAACAACATCTTCATCATTCACATTATTCAATCAAATTTCATAGGTTTAACAACAACATTTTCTTCATCATTCGCACCATTCAATCAAATTTCATAGGTTTAACATCAACATTTTCATCATTCACACAATTCAATCAAATTTCATAAGTTTAACATCAACGTTTTCATCATTCACACAATTCAATCAAATTTCATGGGTTTAACAACAACATTTTCATCATTCACACAATTCAATCAAATTTCATAGGTTTAACATCAACATTTCATCATTCACACAATTCAATCAAATTTCATAGGTTTGACAATAACATCATTATCATTCACACAATTCAATCAAATTTAATGGGTTTAACAACAACATTTGCATCATTCACACATTCAATCAAATTTCATAGGTTTAACAACCACATTCTCTTCATCATTCGCACAATTCAATCAAATTTCATGGGTTTAACATCAAATTTTCATCATTCACACAATTCAATCAAATTTCATAGGTTTAAGATCAACGTTTTCATCATTCGCACAATTCAATCAAATATCATGGGTTTAACAACAATTTTTCATCATTCACACAATTCAATCAAATTTCATATGTTTAACATCAATGTTTTCATCATCACACAATTCAATCAAATTTCATGGGTTTAACAACAACATTTGCATCATTCGCACAATTCAATCAAATTTCATAGGTTTAACATCAACATTTCATCATTCACACAATTCAATCAAATTTCATAGGTTTAACAACAACATTTTCATCACTCGCACAATTCAATCAAATTTCATAGGTTAAAACAACATCTTCATCATTCGCACAATTCAATCAAATTTCATATGTTTAACATCAACGTTTTCATCATTCACACATTCAATCAAATGTCATAGGTTTAACAACAACATTTTCATCATTCACACAATTCAATCAAATGTCATAGGTTTAGCAACAACATCTTCATCATTCACATTATTCAATCAAATTTCATAGGTTTAACAACAACATTTTCTTCATCATTCGCACCATTCAATCAAATTTCATAGGTTTAACTTCAACATTTTCATCATTCACACAATTAAATCAAATTTCATAAGTTTAACATCAACGTTTTCGTCATTCACACAACTCAATCAAATTTCATGGGTTTAACAACAACATTTTCATCGTTCACACAATTCAATCAAATTTCATAGGTTGAACATCAATGATTTCATCATTCACACAATTCAATCAAATTTCATAGGTTTAACAACAACATTTTATCATTCACACAATTCAATCAAATTTCATCGGTTTAACAACAACATTTTCATCATTCACACAATTCAATCAAATTTCATAGGATTGACAATAACATCATTATCATTCATACAATTCAATCAAATTTAATGGGTTTAACAACAACATTTGCATCATTCACACATGTCAATCAAATTTCATAGGTTTAACAACACATTCTCTTCATCATTCGCACAATTCAATCAAATTTCATGGGTTTAACATCAATATTTTCATCATTCACACAATTCAATCAAATTTCATAGGTTTAAGATCAACGTTTTCATCATTCACACAATTCAATCAAATGTCATAGGTTTAACAACAACATTTTCATCATTCACACAATTCAATCAAATTCATAGTTTAACAACAACATCTTCATCATTCACACAATTCAATCAAATTTCATAGGTTTAACAACAATTTTTTCATCATTCGCACCATTCAATCAAATTTCATAGGTTTAACATCAACATTTTCATCATTCACACAATTCAATCAAATTTCATAGGTTTAACAATCAACGTTTTCATCATTCACACAATTCAATCAAATTTCATGGGTTTACAACAACATTTTCATCATTCACACAATTCAATCAAATTTCATAGGTTTAACCACAACATTTCATCATTCACACAATTCAATCAAATTCATGGGTTTAACAACAATATTTCATCATTCACACAATTCAATCAAATTTCATAGGTTTAACAACAACATCTTCATCATTCGCACAATTCAATCAAATTTCATATGTTTAACATCAACGTTTCATCATTCACACATTCAATCAAATGTCATAGGTTTAACAACAACATTTTCATCATTCACACAATTCAATCAA
>NW_026112662.1:0-76137 GCF_024323335.1 Lathyrus oleraceus | reverse complement strand
AAAAAATCTATATTAATTGATTTAAATATGAAGTAATTGTCATTGAGATAGAAATTTCTATTACTTTGTCTAAACAATAAACTTTACGAACTTAAACAACAAATTTAATAAGATAACGTGTGAATAGGTGAGAAAGGGAAGAATATAAGATAACATTCCATGCATTTAGCGGAACCCAAATATTGACCCAATTCAACAACTCTATCATAATTTAATTAGTTAATTAAAGAAAAAAGAAATAGTCAGTCTTTCAATGAGAAAAGTTCCTCCTATAATTAAGTAAGGATAGCGTGTGAATCCTCTCTATATATAATGAATCAAAGAGAAGGTATAATATCAAATTCAATTCAGTGTTTCTGATAAACAGAAATACACAAACAAACAGGGGCGACTTGAAAACAAAGATTAAGAAGAACAAAAAGAATGTCTCAGTTAAGGAATATGTCAATTATTTTAGTAGTTTTTGCTTTTGTTGCAACAATATTGGAAAGAACAGAAGCAGCAGATCATACAGTTGGAGACTCAACAGGTTGGACAAGTAGTGCTGGCGCTAAGTTTTACTCTGACTGGGCGTCCAATAACACATTCAAACAAAACGATGTTCTAGGTGAGTTTTTATTTTATCTTTTAAAAATATTAATTTGATTGAATGAAATAGTGTCTTACCCTAATGCTGCTATTACAGTTTTCAATTTCTTTGCGGGTGCGCACACTGTTGCTGCAACCAACAAGGCAGACTTTGACAACTGCAATGTGAATCAAAATACAAATGACATAATAACAACATCACCAGCAAGAGTGACTCTTAACAGAACTGGTGATTTCTATTTCATATGTACCGTCTCATCCCATTGTCAATCTGGCGGTCAAAAGCTAACCATTAAAGTTCCAACATCTTCTTCATCTACTCCTCCTTCATCTACTCCTCCTTCACCTACTCCTCCTTCATCTGGAACCACTCCTACTCCACCTACCAGCGGAGGAACACCATCCCCTTCTTCTCCAACTCAGCCTGATGCAACTCCTCCATCACCGGGTTCGGCCACTGCTATCGTTGCTACTTTCCCTGCTCTCATTGCTATTGTCATAAACTTGTTGGTTTAGACACACCAGTTTTTTTTGGAATGGTTATTTACACTGTTTCAATTTTTGGATTTGATGTTCTATAATTAGGGTTTAGGATATATTTAATTTGTATTATCAATAAGATTTAATTGATATATACAGACAATGTAAAATGATTTTATATTGTCATAATCCTATCGGTTGGATATTGAAATAAGTTTTACTTTTATTTTATTTTATTTATTTTATTGATATATACAGACAATGTAAAAGTAATTAATCCCTATTATTTTATTTTATTCAATTTAAAAAAAAGTTTAAAACATATAATATTTTTATCTCAAATATTAATAGCATCACAAAAATAAAGCATTTACTTATATATTAATATCATTATAAATATTTTATTCATGTTAATAATTAATTACATTTATTATTTTTAATAATAAAAATAATTTTATTTAAATTATAAAATAATAAACATAGATATTAACATTATAAAATAATAAACATAGATATTTTTAATAATAAATATTTAAATTTTTTAATACTAATACAAAAAACCAAATCTTGATAAAATGTTTACAATAAACTATATTTAAAGTTGTTCAGAGTTAAATTCAATAATAAAAATAATAAATATTTAAATTTTGAATTATTACTGAAAATTGAAAATTAACCACACATAATAAAATGTTACAAAAATAAAATATTCTCTCTTTATAAATACCTTAATAAAGACGTATATTATTATTATTATTATTATTATTATTATTATAAATATTTAAACCTTATTTTTTAAAATATAAGACATGAAATAATGACAATAAAAATATTCACTTATTATTATCACAATTGCATTCATTTAACCGATTAAGAACTATAAACATAAAAAGACATGATATAATGACAATAAAAATATTCATTTATTACTATCAGAATTGCATTCATTTAGCCGTTTAAAAACTATAAACATAAATAAACAACAATTTGTTAACTTTTAAATACCTCATCATAACAACTATTAGATTCATTATATATCCATATTAACAGATAATCAACAATGGAAAATTCAATCTTAGATCTTAACACTAATCATGATGATTGGTTACTTCGAGTTAGAGTCTTTCGATTGTGAGACATTTATAATCTGCTAAACGATGAACAACAAATATTCGTAGAAACCATTTTGTTAGATGAGAAGGTATTAACTTTTTATCCCAAATATTGCATTTGTTGTTAACAAAATATACTTTTATATTCTAAATATTTGACATTATTATTTTTTCTTTATAAAATTATTAATTTCAATATTTTATTGCTATTTTTTTCCTTCAGAGAACTCTTTTGCAAACATACAAACCATTCAAAGGCTTAAAAATGACATGGTTTTTGCGAACGACTAATGTAACAAATTTAAGACTCCGGATCCTTAATTTCACACAATTATTTTGAATTTGTTAGCATAGAAACAATTTCATAAAGAGTTGGAGACAACAATATTCTTTCTCGTAGTTTTATACACAAGTTACCCTACAATAATATAAAATATATTATATAACTACATTCATGTTTCTTTTCAAACATAGTTGGCGTGCTCCATGCTCCTTGACATGAAAAACACGTTTATGTACAAGGAAAACCTACAAAAATTCCCAGACTTGAATTGATGGTACAAGAGTAAGACATTGTTATTTTTGTTTTGTTTCGAAATCAATAAATCTGCTTCATTCCTAGACACTTAATTAGTTGGATGTGAGAACTCTTCCAGTGTTGGAGCCAACTGGAAGCCCCGGAAGGTGCAACACCTCAAGGGAGGGTCATAAAATTGTTCCAAAGTAAAAATGGCCCAAGCATCCACCTCGGTGTTCATGATAATCAACAGGTCATCATACTCAACACAAAAGTCGTTCCTTCTAATTTTTTTCACGTATGAGATCAACCCCTTGATCAATCCTAGCTTTGGATTTCTGAACTTGAATGAATAAGTACTTTTCTAATTGCTATCTATGTCTTCTAAATGCTTGCAATCAATAGAGTCTTTAGATTCCTTTAAAATGGGCACATGCTAAATGTGGAAATTTTGATGTTTATGTATGTACAGTTGGGTTTGTGATCATTGGAACATTATGATTAATTGTTTCATGGAGAAAATGTTCCAGGAATAGGAAATCCAACCACATGTAGACTCTAGGATTTAAAAAGGTTCCTAGAGTCATATACCCTATTCAAGAATATTATCATCAGAACGACAGATCGTAAGAAGATAATATCTTAAAGATGATCTATTCTACGTAAGGTCTTCGTATTTATCTAACGAGTCCTAAGTCTTACAGGTCAACACTACACAACCATTGTCTCCACGGTTCTAAACATGATTCCTAGAGTCATGGATCCCATTTAAAGATATTATCGTCAGAACGACTAATCGTAAGACAATACTATCCTCAAAAGGATATATTCTGAGTGTGGCTTTTGTATTAACCCGACGAGTCCTAAGTCTCGTAGGTTAACACTACACAACTATCAATTCTAAAAGCCATAGGTTCAGGATTCTACAAAGGTCCTAAGAATCATAGGTCGAGGTCGAAAATATCAACGTCAGAACGACTAATCGTAAGACAATAATACTTTCGAGGGATCTCATCTGAGTGAGATTCTCGCATCAGCCTAACGAGTCTGATGTCTCACAGGTCAATACTACCCAACCACCATCCTAACTTAAGTTTTTCTCATAGCTCAGGTATAGAGATTTTCCTCACACAAACGACAATAGTCCAGAAAGTTCTAATGTCACCATATGATCAATGATGCAACAATTGGAAATACAAATAATTAAAGGTGCTATGAAGAACTCAATGCATACATAGTTCTGCTCAAAGATAACTACTGGATGGATTTCTTTAAAGAGTGTGATACTTGGATCACATTTGAGCGATTAAACCTTTACTTGCTACTCGCTCTTGGAGGTTGAAGTCTTTGTTTGTTTCGCATCAAAATGGATATTACATACTATTTTCTGAAAAAGTTTACGGGGTCGCACAAGGGCAGAAATCAAGTTTGATTGGTTTGAGTTGATTTTAAGTGGATATATCCATCCATGCAGGAAGCTCTACTGTAGTACTCAGATGCCCGAAAAGGAAGAGGCTAAAGCCTAATCACTCTATTTTCATCCAAAAGTTTGTTATGAAAATGTGTGGAAAATTAGGTCAAAGTTCATTAACGGAAGACAATTATTCAGACAGGGAGCTCTACTGCAGTGTCTAAATAATCGAGAAAGAGAAGGTCGATACCCAAGCAATATTTTCCATCTATAAGAGAAATGACCTAATTCTAGTAATTATTGTATTTTAATATGAAATTTGAATGTTTGAACATGGAGCTCTACAACAATATCATAACATTCAAAACAGAGAAAGTCTAAACCTAATAAGTTCTTCCATTTTTATTGTAAAAGATTCTAAAAACAGGGGGACGACTTGATGATGGATCAAGTGTTTGAAGTTGACTTATGAAAATAATTTGGATGTGGCGGGGGACATACTCGACTTTGTATTCGATTTGGATTTGATTTGGGAAAAAAACTCGACGTTGGATCGAGTGTTTGTTGTTTTTGTTTTTTTTTTCTTCTGAAATGATTGATTTTAATCATTTGTCAACAATCAACTAACACAGTAAAGTAAATGAAAGCGGTAAATTTATTACATATTTTCGGGAATGGGCGTACAATTTATCGAATGAGGATACAACACAATAATTTAAACAATACAAGTTTTGAAAGACATTTGCAAAAATAAAAGAATCTCGTTGTAAGAAGGCCCTAGAGAAAGTCAAGGGACTCGAAGTAAAAATAAAAAACTAAATTAAAAGAAATTTAGCGTTATGTTAAGCAATCGTAAAGCGGTTCATCTAGGAACCACTCTATCTAAGGCCGGTCAACAAGACTTTATGCGTATAACAATTTATGAAGTTAATTTGAATTATTAACTTCAAAATTGATACGCAACTTTGAAAAAACAATTTTAAGCGACAAAAGAAGAAAAAAAACTAAACGAATTTAGCGTTATGTTAAGCAATCGTAAAGTCATTCATATAGGAATCATCCTATCTGAGGTCGGTCAATAAAACTCTGCGTGTAAGCAATTTCTGAAGTTAAATTGAATTTTTACCTTCAAAGTTGATATGTATCTGTGTAAAACCGACGGTAGATTAAATCGATTTTTTTTATTTGTGTGAATTTTTTAAAATAAGAAAATTAATTAAATAAGTAATAAAATGACAATAATAATAATTATAATAATAGCAATAATGATAAAACAAATATTAATAAAAAAAATATTTATCATTAACAACAATAATAATTCTAAATGAACAAAAATAATCAATAAAAACAACAATAATTAGTAATAAACACAATAATGATTAATAATAATACTCAACAACAATAATGATTAATAATAATAATCAAGAACAAATAATAATAATAAATAATAGTAAAAATAAACAATAATTTATATTTTTTAGTAATAATTGTTTAGTAATAATAGTCAATAATAATAATTAAATTACAAGAAAATAATAATAAACAATAACAACAATAGTAATAATCATCAATAAAGATTACCAATAATAACTAGTTTAATAATAATGAACAATAAATCAAGGATAGTAAAAAAATAATCAAAATAAGAGTAATAAATACAAAATATTGAAGATGAAGCTTTTCGGAAGATTCTCACACACAACTTGTTTGAGCTCAAAAAATAAACTCGATTAATAAGTATTTCTTCAAAGTTCATTTGAAAGAATGTTTGTGTGATTACGAAACGTTTTTTTTGTTTGTTTAAGATTGTGAGAGAATGCAAAAAAATATTTTTAAAAGATTTAATGTTTTTTTTTTCAAAATTGAATTAATGTGAAGCTCACACTAGAGAGAAATTTTTTTGATTTTTATTTAGCCTAGAGTTAATGTAACACCCACATATAATATATGTCTAGAATGCATATTATACATAATGTAAAACTGGTACTGAAATACATAAGTGCCTAGCAGCACAACATACGTATACAATTACATGCCCAAAATAACATAATATGGCATAAATGTACATAAGAGTGCCCAAAATAAACTACTGATCTAGATCATTAGACAATGATCTCAAAAATATATACACAGCGGAAGAAAAGCAAGACATCACTCTATCTTGTCCTTACCCTTATCCTGCTCAGAACCACCTGAAAAATAGTCAACAACATGGGGTGAGATAATAATCTCAGTGGATTCCCTATCTTATGGATCCACTCGGCTCTACAAGATTTTCTAATCAATGTTCAACTCATATCCAACTCAAGTCAACAAGGGAACGAAGACTTGAGCGACGGGGAACTAACTCACAATTGTACGGAAACATGCATCTGAGTTCTTATAACTCAACCACGATCATTATTCAGATCACGAAACATCAATTCCCGAACAGACTTACGTCTAAGTCAGGCCCGGTTCATGCATGCTCGTATGATTCGACTTTCACGATGGATATCGGGTCCTCTATAAGGCTTAATCCCCAGTTCTAGCGACCGTCACCCGTATGGGACTCTAACTCACCTAGGGTATCTTTCACCGTATGGGACTCTAACCCACTTTGGTGTCCAACTTTCCCCCATGTCCGCCATGGTTGGGGCTCAAACCCAATTGAGGCTCGAATCATTGGTCCCGCATCCCAATGCTTACACGTCTAAGCATACCAATAGAGATGTGTACCATCATAGAAAACACACATTCTGAATACATGATCGGTTCTACAATCATTGGTTCCACGAACCAAAACAAAATTCATAAATTATAGGTGACTCCATTCACCATAATACACAACAATAACATGGCATGTTCCATACAATGCGTCTCGTTATCAATCATGGCAACAATCCGTACACGACCTCCACATAAGCGTCGTACGATTAATTACCGTCATTCAATGTTATCTAAGTCATGAATCTCACTCAAGGCCTAATACCAATCGTAGGTTAACTTACTATATTCATCATGTTATTCTCACTATTAACATGTATTCAACTTAAGCATGAAATCATAATTGATTAATGGATGGAAGAATGCATTTTGAAACACTTAGAAAATGGATTTTGAGGTTTTTAACTTGAGTCAATCGATTGGTTAGGGAAGCCCAATCGATTGGTTCCTCTCATGTTTCTGTTTTAAAGAAATTTCTACTATTCATAAACAGAAAGTTTGTGCAATCGATTGACATGCAGTGTCAATCGATTGGCTCTGCGAAAATTTCATTTTTCTGCTAAATTAAAGGCTGTCAATCGATTGATAACAGGGGCCAATCGATTGGTTCACACACATTTTCACTTTTCCACTTCTTCGAACACCATTTTCCTCTGTAACTCCATTTCCAACCAAACCCACACTCATTCTTCCAACACATCCATCTTACTACATGCTCATATACACATGTACAACAAGAATCCCAAGTTCATAACTACAAGGATTTCAACATCATAACATAACCATATCAAATCATATTATCATACCAATCACAAAACACATCAAGACACATGTTCATGAAAATCAACAAGAGCAAGAACATATTCATCTTATAGCATGGATATTCATGATTTATCTAACGTTCTACAACCCTAACTTTTCTAGAAACCTAAAGTTTCTAACTAGAACCAACCTCAAGAAATTGAAGAGGAGAAATTGTTGAAGATGAGATGAGGATGAAGATGATGGTGTTGGTTCCAAGCTCTTGCTCTTTCCAAGCTTCCCTTCTTCTTCTTCACTAGCCTTGTTTTTCCTTTCCTCTCTTGAGCTTTCCTCTTTCTTTATATACTTTCTGATACATAGAACAAGGAAAGTGTCTTATGGTGGTAGTAGGTAAGAGATAATAACATGTGGTCGCCAATTACCACAAGTAACATGTGGTTGGAAAAGGTTACAGGTAGTAACAAATATCTCAAGTGACACCACACTTGTAGTATTTGTTCTATTGGAGCTATTGACCCATTATTAGTGTTACCAAAATGTCCCAATTAATAAAAGGTCAGTTCCAAATAATATTAATTAAGTCAACCTGAACTCACTATTAGCTCTATTTATCCCAATTGACAACTTTTAGAGCACATAGGAACTCAGTTGATCTCAATTAATAGGAATTTAGGCATTTAAGGAAATACGGGGTATTACATCCTCCCCCCTTAAATAAAATTCATCCTCAAATTTAAATATTACCTGGAAGAGATGAGCATAGGCTTCTCGCATTTCTGACTCTAGTTCCCAGGTGGCGTCGCTTGGGTGTGATTCATCCCACTGAACCTTAACAAGAGGAATCTCCTTATTCCTTAACACCTTAACTTCTCGTCTTGTAATGCAACTTGGTAGAGGTCGGAAAGTCAGATCTTCTTCTACTTCCACTGAATCTGGAAGAATAGGATGAAGAGAATCTGCAATAAACTTCCGGAGTTGAGATACGTGAAAAACATCATGCATTTCTGATAGAGAAGGTGGTAAGGCTAATCTGTAGGCTACTTCTCCAATTCTCTCTATAATCTGGTATGGCCCTATGTATCTTGGACTTAGCTTCCGTGACTTAAGCGGTCCTTTCAGTCTCAACCTCGGGGTCACCTTCAAAAATACATGGTCACCTTCATCAAATTCCAATGGTCTTCTCCTGTGATCTGCATAGCTGTTTTGGCGATCTTGTGCTTTCTTTATCTTATCACGGACCATCTTTATCTTTTCCGTTGTCTCTTGAATAATCTCCGATCCTAAGATCCTTTCTTCGCCAACTTTTGTCCAACATAAAGGTGTTCTACATTTCCGTCCATACAAAGCTTCATAAGGGGCCATCCCAATACTTGCATGATAACAATTGTTATATGCGAATTCAATCAATGGTAAAAGCTCCTTCCAATTTCCCCCACTTTCAAGTACACAAGCTCTTAACGTATCTTCCAGTGTTTGTATTGTCCGTTCAGTCTAACCATCTGTCTGAGGATGATTAGAGGTACTTAAACACAATCTCGATCCCATAGCTTGTTGGAATTCTCTCCAAACCCTTGAAGTAAACTTTGGGTCTCTATCAGACACAATGCTAGTAGGAACATCGTGCAACCTAACAATTTCTGAAATGAACAACCGTGCAAGATGACTTGCGTTGTAAGTAGTCTTCACAACCAAGAAGTGCGCGGACTTAGTCAACCGATCCACAATCACCCAAATTGAATCATAACCACCTTGGGTCCGAGGAAACCCTACCGCAAAGTCCATTGAAATACTATCCCATTTCCAAACCGGAATCTCTAAAGGCCACAATAAACCACCTGGCTTCTGATGTTCAATCTTTACCTGTTGGCATACAATGCATTCTGACACATACTCTGCGATATCCTTTTTCATCCCAGGCCATCAATAGTCCTTCTTCAAGTCTTGATACATCTTCGATGAACCTGGATGTATAGTAAACGCCCCTTTGTGAGCTTCCTCCAAAACATTCCTTTTCAGCTCTACATCATCCGGAACACAAATCCTTTGATTAAACAGAATAACTTTATCTGGTGACTGAGTGAAACGTGGTTGAGTCGACATCTCTTGCAATCTCTCATCTATCCTTTGTCCTTGTCGGATCTCTTCCCTTAGGTTAGAAGTAACATTCAAATTTCCCATTATCACACCATCCTGCGTCCAACTAAACTGAAGATTAAGATCTCGGAACTTTTCCAACAATGCGTATTCCAACATCATCAACTCAACTTTATGTATCTCTTTCTGACTTAAGGCATATGCAACCTTATTCGCCTTCCCTGGGTGATACTTAAGCTCAAAATCAAAGTCCTTCAAGTATTCCATCCATCTTCTCTGTCTCATGTTTAACTCCTTCTGGTCAAATAAGTATTTCAAACTCTTGTGATCACTAAACATCTCAAAATGCACCCCATACAAGTAATGTCTCCAAACCTTCAATGCAAAGACAACAACAACCAGTTCAAGATCATGAGTCGGGTAGTTCTCTTCATGAGGCTTCAACTGACGAGAGGCATAGGCTACAACTTGACCACTCTGCATTAACACCCCTCCGAATCCTTCTTAGAGGCATCACAAAATACTTCATAGGACTTACTAGGATCAGAAGGGACTAAAA
The DNA here is from genome assembly GCF_024323335.1 of Lathyrus oleraceus. NCBI lineage: Eukaryota > Viridiplantae > Streptophyta > Magnoliopsida > Fabales > Fabaceae > Lathyrus > Lathyrus oleraceus. The sequence goes on along the minus strand of NW_026112662.1, from coordinate 65,908 downwards.
CAGGAGCAGTCGTTAGCTTCTCCTTCAAACTCATAAAACTCTTCTCACACTTCGAATCCCATTTGAAAGAAATTTCTTTTCGGGTAAGTCTAGTCATTGGTAACGCTACCTGCGAAAATCCCTTTATAAACCTTCTATAGTAACCTGCCAAACCTAAGAAACTTCTGACTTCAGAGGCATTCTTCGGTCTTTCCCAATTAATAACTGCTTCAACTTTAGATGAATCCACTGATACTCCCCCTTGTGATATTACATGACCAAGAAATCTCACTTCGTTCATCCAAAATTCACACTTACTTAACTTGGCAAATAGTTGTTTCTCTTGCAGTACTGATAGAACAATCCTTAAGTGTTCTCCGTGCTCTTGAGGAGTACAAGAATAAATAAGAATGTCATCAATAAAGATCACCACAAACTGGTCCAAGTAGGGTTGGAATATCCGATTCATATAGTCCATGAAAACAGTTGGGGCATTCGTTACACCAAAAGGCATTACAAGGAACTCATAATGGCCATATCGGGTTCTAAACGCGGTCTTTGGTACATCCGAACTCTTAACTCTTATTTGATGATAGCCCGACCGTAGATCAATCTTCGAGAACACGCAGGCTCCTTTCAACTGGTCTAACAAATCGTCTATCCGAGGCAGAGGGTACTTGTTCTTGATGGTAACTTTATTCAACTGGTGATAATCAATACACAATCGCATACTACCGTCCTTCTTCTTTACTAGTAACACTAGAGCTCCCCATGGTGAGACACTAGGTCGGATAAAATGCTTAGCTAGCAACTCTTCCAATTGATTCTTTAACTCTCTCAACTCTAGTGGTGCCATGCGATACGGAGAGACGGAGATTGCAGCCGTCCCAGGTACCAGGTCAATAGAAAATTCCACTTCCCTTTCAGGAGGAAGATAGGAGACATCCTCAGGAAAAACTTCCAGAAATTCACAAACAACAGGGATATGTGTAACATTCAGATTATCACTAGATTCCTTGGTAAGAGCCAAGAGAACTGACTTTTCATTCTCAAATAAGAAATTAACCATGCCAACCGTACCTTCCAAGATTGTAGTTAACACATCCTTTGGAGTAGCTTCACTAGATGGAATGATAATCAACTTCTCTTCACAACCAATAAACACCGAATTGGCGAAAAGCCAATCCATCCCCAAAACCACATCAACCTTCTTAAGTGGTAAACAAATAAGATCAATCTGAAAAACACTACCATTTACCGAGAGCGAACAATTTTCACAAATCAACGGTGTCTCAACCATATCATCCATGGCGGTAGTAACCACCATAGGAGGAGACAAGGGAATTGCTTACAAGCCAAGACGCTTCATGCACCGAATTGACACAAAAGAGTGTGTCACCCCACAATCAAATAATACAAAACAAGGATGATCATTGATGAGACACGTACCAGCAATTAAGGCATTGTTACTCTTAGCCTTCCTTGCATCCAAGGTATAAACTCGACCGATACTCCTCCCCTGCATCTGATTCTTATTCCGAGGGCATTCCCTAGACATGTGTCCCTCTCTCTGACAAGTAAAACACCTAATTCCACGTACATCACATTTTCCAAAATGATACTTCTTACATGCTTGACATTGAGGAGGTTGGTTAGGGCTTGCATGTTGCACCTGTTTTCCCTTGAAAGCCTGAGATCTAGGCTTCAACTGGTTTCCTGGCCTTCCTTGATCTCTCTGCCCACTCCTGTACTAATCCCTTTCTTCTTGAACTTTCTTCAAACTATTCTCAGCCACATAACACTGCCTTAACAATTCGGCATAAGAAGTGAATTCCCTTTGAGAAACACTATGAGAAATTTCACCCCTCAGACCAAAAAGAAACTGATCAATCTTCCACCTCTCATCCGGTGCGTACGCAACTTGCCTAGAATAAGTAGCCATATCTTCGAACTTCTCAGCATACGCAGCTACTGACATAGTACCCTGTCTGAGCTATTGAAACTCAAACTCTTTATGAGTCCTCAAAGAACTAGGAAAATACTTCTCCAGGAAAATAGTCTTAAAATGCTCCCAATCCCTAGGTATTCCTTGATTGGTCATAAGAGTAGAAGCACTCTCCCACCATCTCACAGTTGAACCCTTCATCATGTGAGAAGCAAACACAACCTCGTTTTCTTCGCTACAATGCACTATCCGAAAAATCCTTTCCATGCCAGTTATCCACTCCTGAGCCTTCACAGGATTCAGCCCACCATGGAATTCTAGAGGATTCATGCGTAAGAAATCTCGGAAACTTCCACCTGCAGCTACCTGTGGAACTCCTTGAGGATGCAAACCACCATTCCACTGCTGCATCATCTGTTGCATGAATTGAGTCTATTATTGTTGCATCTGTTGCATAAACTGAGGCCATTGAAAACCTTCACTACCACTTGGCGGTTCAGAGTCCGAATTCTGGGTTCTGGGTCTACCACGACCTCTGCGTCCGTCAGCCATGATCCTGAATGTCATACAAATAGGATTAAGTTGATCAGGCTCAATACTATGAATATAACACCAAGGAAAATGATGACAACCCACATGTGAGGCAGAAAGGAATACTTATAATATTTCATGGCTAGGTCGAGGATATGACCTGCTCTGATACCAACTGTAACACCCACATATAATATATGTCTAGAATGCATATTATACATAGTGTAAAACTGTACTGAAATACATAAGTGCCTAGCAGCACAACATACGTATACAATTACATGCCCAAAATAACATAATATGGCATAAATGTACATAAGAGTGCCTAAAATAAACTACTGATCTAGATCATTAGACAATGATCTCAAAAATATCTACACAGCGAAAGAAAAGCCATCAGTCCTCAGGCAAGCAAGACATCACTCTATCTTGTCCTTACCCTTATCCTGCTCAGAACCACCTGAAAAATAGTCAACAACATGGGGTGAGATAATAATCTCAGTGGGTTCCCTATCTTATGGGTCCACTCGGATCTACAGTGTTTTCTAATCAATGTTCAGCTCATATCCAACTCAAGTCAACAAGGGAACGAAGACTTGAGCGACGGGGAACTAACTCGCAATTGTATGGCAACATGCATTTGAGTTCTCATAACTCAACCACGATCATTATTCAGATCACGAAACATCAATTCCCGAACGGACTTACGTCTAAGCCAGGCCCGGTTCATGCATGCTTGTATGATTCGACTTTCACGGTGGATATCGGGTCCTCTATGAGGCTTAATCCCCAGTTCAATCGACCGTCACCCGTATGGGACTCTAACCCACCTAGGGTATCTTTCACCGTATGGGACTCCAACCCACCTTGGTGTCCACCTGTTCCCCATGTCCGCCATGGTTGGGGCTCAAACCCAATTGAGGCTCGAATCATTGGTCCCACATCCCAATGCTTACACGTCTAAGCATACCAATAGAGATGTGTATCATCACAGAAAACACATATTCTGAATACATGATCGGTTCTACAATCATTGGTTCCACGAACCAAAACAAAATTCAACAATTATAGGTGACTTCATTCACCACAATAAACAACAATAACATGGCGTGTTCCATATAATGCGTCTCGTTATCAATCATGGCAACAATCCGTACACGGCCTCCACATAAGCGTCGTACGATTGATTACCGTCATTCAATGTTATCTAAGTCATGAATCTCACTCAAGGCCTAATACCAATCGTAGGTTAACTTACTATATTCATCATGTTATTCTCACTATTAACATGTATTTAACTTAAGCATGAAATCATAATTGATTAATGGATGGAAGAATGCATTTAGAAACACTTAGAAAATGGATTTTGAGGTTTTTAACTTGAGTCAATCGATTGGTTGGGGAAGCCCAATCGATTGGTTCCTCTCACGTTTCTGTTTTTCAGAATTTGCTGAGTGTCAATCGATTGGTCCTGCTGAAAAATTTCTACTATTCATAAACAAAAAGTTTGTGCAATCGATTGGCATGCAGTGTCAATCGATTGGCCCTGCGAAAATTTCATTTTTCTGCTAAATTAAAGGTTGCCAATCGATTGATAACAGGGGCCAATCGATTGGTTCACACACATTTTCACTTTTCCACTTCTTAGAACACCATTTTCCTCTGTAACTCCATTTCCAACCAAACCCACACTCATTCTTCCAACACATCCATCTTACTACATGCTCATATACACATGTACAACAAGAATCCCAAGTTCATAACTACAAGGATTTCAACATCATAACATAACCATAGTAAATCATATTATCATACCAATCACAAAACACATCAAGACACCATTTCATGAAAATCAATAAGAGCAAGAACATATTCATCTTATAGCATGGATATTCATGATTTATTTAACGTTCTACAACCCTAACTTTTCTAGAAACCTAAAGTTTCTAACTAGAACCCACCTTAAGAAATTGAAGAGGAGAAGTTGTTGAAGATGAGATGAGGATGAAGATGATGGTGATGGTTCCAAGCTCTTGCTCTTTCCAAGCTTCCCTTCTTCTTTTTCACTAGCCTTGTTTTCCTTTCCTCTCTTGAGCTTTCCTCTTTCTTTCTATACTTTCTGATACATAGAACAAGGAAAAAGGCTTATGGTGGTAGTAGGTAAGAGATAATAACATGTGGTCACCAATTACCACAAGTAACATGTGGTTGGAAAAGGTTACAGGTAGTAACAAATATCTCAAGTGACACCACACTTGTAGTATTTGTTCTACTGGAGCTATTGACACATTATTAGTGTTACCAATATGTCCCAATTAATAAAAGGTCAGGTCCAAATAATATTAATTAAGTCAACCTGAACTCACTATTTGCTCTATTTATCCAAATTGACAACTTTTAGAGCACATAGGAACTCAGTTTATCTCAATTAATAGGAATTTAGGCATTTAAGGAAATACGGGGCTTTACAGTTAAGGTACGAAATAGGTAATAAAAAATCAGCAAAATTATTCGAGTCAGGTCCTCAAAATAAAAAAGTGACTAAAATCGACTTGATAAAATCAAGATTTGACATTTGTGATTCAAGTTAGGTAGAAGTTTGACTCAAGTCAAGATTGAATACATTTATGATTTTAGTCAAACATAACTATTACTCAAGTCCAGATGCCATTGATTCAAGTCATGAAAAACCTTGAATCAAATCAAGTTATTGTAATACCTCAAAATTTGCCCCCCTCATGCATGCATTCATTTTTAGGTCATTTAACATTTCATATTGCATTTCATCATGTCAATCGGAATTAGACCCAAGAAACTTGAATATCATCCAAGACACTTTGTGGGTCCTATCTGGGTGATTAGTCAACACAAGGGAATGGCTTGAGATACTTCCAACATCTTCAAATGGGGTCTATTCATCATTCAAAACGTTAATCTTGAAGGAGCAAAAGTTTGTTCATGAACTGTCATGCTCGCTAGGCGAAGCCCACGCGTTTCGAAAAAAAAAACGAAAAAACGAGAAAAAGAAAAAAAACAAAAAAACAAAAAAAACAAAAAAAAATAAATAAAATATAACAGAAAAATCTTGGACTTGGACCTCTCTTTTGAGCCCACAAAGTCACAAAAATCAGGTTATAAATTCTAGACTTCCATCTCCCAAAAAAACCTGGGAAAAAGATAGTGAGAGAAGAGCTAACATAGTTCAGAGAAACCTCCTGAGACTGAAAGGAACTCATCTGCAAAGAGCCAATTCCATCTCATATAAACCCTCAGATTGCTTTGCAAACCCAACCGGGCAATTCAATTTCCTTCGATCTCTCCAACCAGGTTTGCCCTATTTCCATTACTCTATGCTTTCAATTTGAATGCTCTGAATATATGAGGTATTATCGTTAGGTTTTGCATGTGGGCACATGTTTTAGTATGTATGTCATGTCTTGATGTGTGGATCTTTTCCCCTGACTTTGAATTTTGATACCCTTTTGATGCATGTGTTTAACAAGAGGTTTAGGCCTCCTACACTTGGTTGCTTTTTGTGAGCTCTTTTTGTGAATTTTAATGGCATGATTCATGTGGTTACATTTTGATTTGGGGCAACTCTTGATTGCGCCCCATCTTGTCACTCTAACCTGTTTGTTGAGTTTTTTGTGAGGGCTCACATGACTCCTGAAAGGATAGCTTGCTTGGCATCCACTTTATTTGTGGATACCATTTGGAGATTTATTCCGATTACCTGTATTGACTTGCTTTCTTTGATGGTTCCAGCTCGAGAGATCTCTGGGTTTCTTATTTCTTTAGTTGTTGTTGAAGGAGAATTGCGGTCCAAAACACAGCGGAAATTAAAATTTTCTCCTTTAGAGATCCTTACGAATGGTCATGATCAGTGATAGAATATTTACCTCTTGTGACGGTTGAAACCTTTGGTGCAGATCTCTTGTGACGATCAAAACCTTTGATGCAGATCCACGAAGCGATCACGAACGTTGAACGATGACAACGTCTCTACTCAGTCCACACGAACGAATTCCTTCAATCTCAGTGCTAGCTGGTACGAGTGAAGGCTTTGAGTGAGAGAGAAGGGGAGAGAGAGAGAGAGAGAGAGAGAGAGAGAGAGAGAGAGAGAGAGAAAACGAAAATAATGCAACCGCCAATTTTTTTTTTTGCTTCTGCACAAGGGTTCTATTTATAGAACCACTTGTGTGGGCTTCAAGCTAAAAGCCCACTTAAGTGTATTTTGGCCCATATCTTATAATATGCCCAAAATCACTTAAGCTCATGGTACCTTACCATATTTCGTATTCTACTCAAGTACATCGTACCTTACGATGCTCTATAACTCACTTAAGGGCACCGTACCTTACGGTATTCCTTAGTTACTCTATCTCTCATCAATCCGTCCTTTGTGTGTGACCCTGTAGGTTTTCGTGACGTTGACAATTATATTAAATCACGCATTTAACATAATAAACAGTGAGCGGTATCTAGCAACACATCACTGCTACCCAAGACACGAAAATGTCATGTGATCTGACAATTCCTTCTGTGATAATACTTATGTGTATAATTACCCTTTTGCCCTTATGTCTATATTGAACACAAGGCACACAACGTGTCATCCTTGTTATGCAGGATGGGCAAATTCCATCTAGGTCACTCATGTCCCTCAGCATGCTTCGTGGGGTACCCATCAACTGTCTTTATGGTTATCCAGTTACGGACAACGTTGGATCAGCAATAAAGCACTCGACTCTACATCTAGGATCCATAGTGGTTTCAGGTCGAAGAGTGGAATACACTATTATCACCATGAGAATAACTTATGACACCTTGCATAACTTTCTATATAGTATTCTCATAGCGGGTCAATCCGGTATAAATATTACTCCTAATATTCATACCTATGTTTAAGACTTGATAACTCTTTATCCATGATCTATGAGATGTGATCATCAGTCTACAAACATAATAGTCTTAATGCTTTAATGTTATCCCACTTCACACTAAAGCTCGACTACAGATACTTTAGGAATAATGTCCTTATGTTTAATGTGTTCTCATGATTAAGTCACACTTAATACATTAAACGGACTATCTATTCCAGGGACTTTATTAATCAACCATAATAAAGAGAATGCCTTTTATTATTCGATACAAGTACCAAAATGTATTGGCCTCTAGGGCTTACACCAACAATCTCCCACTAGCACTAGAGCCAATCAGGCATACCCCGTATGCCCATTGATCTAGTATGGCCATCATGCTTCTGCTGCGCAAGAGGCTTTGTCAGTGGGTCAACTATATTGTCAAGTGTAGGTACTTTACATATTTTCACATCTCCTCTATCTATTATCTCTCGAATGAGATGATAACGCCTAAGTATATGTTTGGATCGTCGGTGAGATCTAGGCTCCTTAGCTTGTGCGATAGCACCATTGTTATCATAATAGAGACCAATGGGATCCACAATGCTAGGGACTATGCCAAGTTCACTAATGAACTTTTTGATCCAAACAACTCCCTTTTCTGCATTTGAGGCAGCAATATACTCGGCCTCGGTTGTAGAATCAGCCACTGTATCTTGCTTTGAAATTTTCAAACTCACAGTGCCACCATTTCAGCAAAACACATAACCATTGGAATCATTCATATTAAAGCGTCTCAACACCTTGTCTATGTACTCTGACTTAGGCCAAACATTTTATGATCTATCTCTATAGATTCTGATAGGCTGCTTCACCCAGGTCCTTCATAGAAAAGCATTTCCCCAACCAAGACTTTATTTGTTGCAGGGTAGGGATATCAATTCCAATAAGTAATATGTCATCTACATATAATACCAGGAATACGATCATGCTCCCACTAACCTTCTTGTAGACACAAGGCTCATCTTCGTTCTTGATGAATCCATACAGTTTTACTATTTCATCAAGGCGAAGATTCCATGAGTAGGTCACAGGCTCATCTTGATCCATGAGTAATACATCACCTTGATCAGATATCCATATATCTCAGGTAGGTGACGTATCCTGCCTGACCTACGCTGGTCTTGTTCTACTTGAGCAGGTTGCTCTTACACAACTACTTGTGTTTCCTACTCTAATTCCTCCATAGGTGTATCAATGCTTTGTGATTCTTGAATTTCTTCAAGCTTTACTTTCCTCCCACTGGTTCCTTTGGAAATAAAATCCTTTTCTAGGAAAACTCCAGTTCGAGCGACAAACACTTTGCCCTCAGAAGGATTGTAGAAGTAATACCCTCTTGTTTCTTTAGGATACCCCACAAATAAGCATTTGTCAGATTTGGGCTCAAGCTTAGTTGAAACTTGTTGTTTCACATAAAATTCGCCACCCCAAATCTTCATGTAAGATATATGTGGTCTCTTACCATTCCATATCTCATATGGTGTCTTATCAACCTTTTGGATGGAACACGGTTAAGTGTGTAAGCTGCTGTCAACAGCGCATGTCCCCAAAAGGAGTTTGGAAGATCGGCGTGACTCATCATGGATCGGACCATGTCCAACAGGGTTCGATTTCTTCTCTCAGACACACCATTCCATTGGGGTGTTCCAGGAGGAGTGAGTTGGGATAGAATCCCACACTCTTTCAGATGGTCATCAAACTCTAGGCTTAAATATTCACCACCTCGATCTGATCGAAGAGCTTTAATATTCTTACCTAGTTGGTTTTGTACTTCATTCTTGAATTCTTTGAACTTTTCAAAGGACTCTGATTTGTGTTTCATTAAATACACATAACCATATCTACTGAAATCATCAGTGAATGTGATGAAGTACTGAAAACCTCATCTGGCTGGTGTGTTCAGTGGACCACATACATCAGTATGTATGAGGGCCAAAAGATCATTAGCTCTTTCACCTTTTCCTGTGAATGGAGACTTTGTCATCTTTCCAATTAAACAAGATTTGCATGTCTCATATGATTCATAATCAAAAGAGTCCAAGAGTCCATCTTTATGGAGTTTGGAAATGCGTTTCTCATTTATGTGGCCTAATCGACAATGCCAAAGGTAAGTTGGATTTAACTCGTTAGGTTTCATCCTTTTAGTATTAATGTTATATATAGGCATTTCGAGGTCAAGGACATACAGTCCATTGCTCATTTGTGCAGTAGCATAGAATATATCATTCAAATAAATTGAGCAACAATTGTTCTTTATCATGAATGAAAAACCAATCTTGTCCAAACAAGAAACGGAAATAATATTCCTGCTAATTGCTGGTACATAATAACAGTTCTCTAACTGAATTATTAAACCACTAGGTAAAGTCAATTCATAAGTTCCTACGGCTAAGGCAACAACCTTTGCCCCATTACCAACTCGTAGGTCGACTTCACCTTTTGCCAATTTTCTACTCCCTTTTAGTTCTTGCACATTTGTACAAATGTGAGAACCGCATCTGGTATCTAATACCCATGATGCTGAAGTAGATAAATTAATTTCAATAACAAAAATACCTGAAGTTGGAGTCTCTACTCCATTCTTCCTATCTTCCAGGTACTTTAGGCAGTTCCTCTTCCAGTGTGCGGTCTTACCGCAATGGAAGCAGGTGCCTTCTTTCTCTATGCTTCCACTAGGCTTCATAGCAGCAATAGTGGGTTTGGGTTTGGCAACTTCCTTGCCTTTCCCTTTATCATGTTTGAGGACAATCCTCATGTTTCGGTACCAATCCAGAAAATTTGTCCCAGACAATTTTTCTTTCTCAAGGTTTGATCGCAATATGTTGTTAGAGGTGTTTGTTGTAATGGTTATCTACATAAGGATTAATGAAAATATAAGTATCATTGACATATTTAATTAGGCCTTTAATTAAACATGCTCCCACTATTTTATTCAAAACAAATGACCCTCATCATTTGATTCGGAAAATCCCGTTGGAAGATTTTCTAGTGGGTAGAGATCCATATTTCACTTCGTTCTAAGTCCGCGTAGGCGGATTACACAAAACTAGGTTATTTAGGTAGGAACTCCTTCCAATTGTATCTCATACAACTCTCGAATATTTCAGTTGGGTGAATAACTTCTTATTCCAATCCATCATATGGATCATTCCCAACTCTTGCTTCTAAACATATATATAATCTTATTATAATTTGTTTAGTTAAGTTTGACCCATTGTTTTAACAGTTGGATATTACAATTATCCCATCGCACCTTACTAATATATAGATCATGCACCTCGCGTAGGCGAAACCTACATTATCCATCACTAGTCTTGATGAGTGTTAAAACTTGGAAAGCATAAACTTAATATTTAATTTGAGGGAATTGCAATTTTATGATCTCACCGGCTTATTTATCATATAAATCGTCTCTCACATGCATCAACATACATACACATGTATCAACATACATACACAATGAAACAGTTATGGCCCCTAGCGCAATTGTTCTCCCAAGCCAATGAGAGAACCTAAGCTAACCTAATAACGATCTAAGCTTCTCCAAGCAAGATCTTCAAGGTTGTCCTCCTTTAATATTGAATTCTTCTCTAAGCTTCTCCAAGCAAGATCTTCAAGATTATCCTCCTTTGATATTGAAATCTTCTCTTTCTTCATAACATTGTCTTCTTCTCTTTCTTCATAACATTACATTCCAGAAGAAACTCGTTTTACATACGAGGGTTTGAGATGAGAAAAGAAGTTACATTAAGAGATCAAAAGGAGAGGCACGACACGCAGGTCGTATTTTAAAACCCAAAACAAAATAAAGGATAACTAAGGCCATAACTGATCACCACAAGGCAATAATAATAAACACATTGTTATTATTAAATTTTAATTCCTTTAATTAATTAAAACCAAAATTTTAATGAACAATTCATTTGAAATGGACATTGTTTTGCATCTACACAACCCTTGCGTAGTCACAAAACAGAAACCCCAAAATTTTGACTCTGTGAGTGTGACGACCGTCACAGGCATGTGACGACCGTCACAGGCCACGTGAGTGTGACGACCGTCACACAAAACACGTTACGGCCGTCACAGGGCAAAAAACAGAAACGCCTAAAATTCTGTGAGTGTGACGACCGTCACAAGGCACGTTACGACCGTCACAGGTCATGTGAGTGTGACGACCGTCACACAACACGTCACGACCGTGACAGCTAGCTTGTTACGCTCGTCACAAGCTCGTGACGAACGTCACGCGGCCAACGTAACAAACTTTGAAACAGTCAACATACGTGTTCCAAAAGCCCACAACTCTTTGACGGCACAACCCTTGCGCCGTCACCAACCCTAACGCGCCAATTTCAGACCGTCAAACACACCTCGATTGTTGATTCAGTATGATTGATCAACATGTCATTGCTTTACCATACTAATGTCGGATTCCGAAGCAAATGACCGTTGATCGCTCAAAGGAAAACAATCATTTAGTGTTCGAATGAATGAAACAGAAACAGTATATCACATATACCGTACTTTGCATTAGGATTACTTATATCATATATAAGTTGATCGGTCTCAATTGTGTAATGTAACACCCTTCTAAATATCACCAATAATTAATTAAGACAACAACAAATAAATCATACATATCAGAGTAAATATTTCAACTCAAGGGTGTCACATAACAACTTCTTCACATTTTTCACCATAAAATCAGTCATGCTCATTATTTAATTCAACATAAACACTCCTTTAAAAATTCGCAGCGGATAGAAACATTCAACATCTGTAATAGCTTAAAATTAACATTTATTCAACAATTAAAACATCCCGTCCCGATGTTACATCTATCAGAGCATGACCCACTAAAACCACACTAGACTTCAAGCACTAGCTTCTAATCACTCACTGCTCGTTACCTGAAAAATAGATGTAAGGGTGAGTTCCTCGATCGATATAACAAATATTATAAATTATCATGTTATGTTAAGTAATACCACACGTTAATCACCCTAATCATATCATGCATTCGGTAACGGCACATTAACTCAATCACAACGTAATTACAACTCAATAACAACATACAATGCAACTCAACAACAACATAGAATGCAACTCAATAAGACTCGACTCTTCATGCATGTGGTACCATTTGGAGTAAAACTCCCAACTTAAAATCATTGCCAGTTTAGTGGGCATCAAGGCATAAGCCTTCAACTTTCAACTTAAAATTTTTGCCAATCCAGGCCAACGTGGTGTGAGCAAAAGCCCCATAATTTTGCCAATCCAGGCCAACGTGGTGTGAGACAAAGCTCCGACTTAATGCATATGAATGTATATGTCATGTACGACTTGAAAGTTCAACAACATAATAATAACAGCCACACAACAGCTTGTCAACAAAACAACTCATAATCAACTTTGGCTCATCAGCCTATAACTTAATATTTTCAACAAGCAACTTAAAATCAACTTTGGCTCATCAGCCTACAACTTAATATTTTCGACAAAACAACTTATAATCAACTTTTCAACATATTTGCATCAACATTTCACAACATAAACCAAACAATTTTATTCATCACAATTAACTACAATAGGCCAGCTACCAATTGCATTTACAACATAAAAATCAACTATTTTTCCCACTGCAACAGTGTTAACCGGTTAACACTATAGGTTAACCGGTTAACGCAGGAAAATTACACTTCCAGGCAAAACGCAACAGTGTTAACCGGTTAACGCTATAGGTTAACCGGTTAACGCAGGCAAAACTCAACATTTTCTCAATTTATAACAGTGTTAACCGGTTAACACCCTGGGTTAACCGGTTAACGCAGGCGAAACAGCAGTTCCTGCGCTAACACAAGGCAGAATGCAGAGTTTCCGCATTTTCCGCCGTTGGAGGACTTCCGGACCTCCGATTCCAAATCCGTAAAAAGCGATACGTTCAGAATTTCACGATACACTCAAATACAGATCCAATTTCAGCTTGAATTCAACTTATTCATCATAATATTTCAGCATCCACAATCCCAATTAGGGTCAAATTAACAGCTTATCACTACCCATTACATGTTAATCGATAATACCCATTAAACGACGATAAACCCCCCTTACCTTAACAATCCGGCAACTCTTCGAGCTTCAAGCTTTTCCGTTCTCCAACCTTTGCTCTACAACTCCTTCTCTTGCCCTTTTCCTCTTTCACGATGCTTCTCTGCTTTTTCACGTAAAACCCTTCTGTTCCAAAATGAGACTCTTTCTCTTATTTCCAACTTATATATTTTCCAAATAATAATTATTATTCCAAAATAATAATAATAATAATCCAATAATTCAACTTTATTTAATTAAATTAATAAAATAATATTAACTCAATTAAATAATTCTCTTATTTTAATCGGGGTGTTACAACTCTCCCCCACTAAAAGAGTTTTCGTCCTCGAAAACATACCTCAAACAAATAACTCTGGATAGGACTCCTTCATCTGACTCTCCAGTTCCCAAGTCACATTGCCACCTGCTGGTCCTCCCCAAGCTACCTTCACTAAGGCAATCTCTTTACCCCGTAACTGCTTCAACTCTCGATCCTCGATCCTCATAGGTGATGTTTCAACAGTCAGGTTATCTCTCACCTGTACATCATCTACTTGGACTACATGCGACGGATCATGAATGTACCTCCTCAACTGAGACACATGAAAAACCTCATGCAAATTCGCAAGTGACAGCGGTAAAGCGACACGATAGGCTACCTCTCCTATCCTCTCTAAAATCTGATAAGGACCAATAAATCGAGGTGTCAACTTCTTCGACTTCAAAGCCCGACCAACACCTGTTATCGGAGTAACACGAAGAAACACATGATCTCCCTCTTGAAACTCAAGTGACTTCCTCCTCTTATCATGATAACTCTTCTGACGACTCTGAGCCATCCTCATCTTCTCCTGAATCATCTTAATCTTTTCTGTAGTCTGTTGAACAATTTCCGGTCCGACCACAGCACTCTCACCGGACTCACACCAACATAACGGTGTCCGACATCTCCTACCATACAAAGCTTCAAACGGCGCCATACCAATGCTCGAATGAAAACTATTGTTGTAGGTAAACTCAATCAACGGTAAATAACAATCCCAACCACCTCCTTTTTCCAAAACACAAGCTCTCAAAAGATCTTCTAATGACTGAATCGTCCTCTCAGTCTGACCGTCAGTCTGCGGATGATATGCAGAACTCAATCTTAGCTTAGTTCCCAAAGCTCTCTGCAAACCTTCCCAGAACTTCGATGTAAATCTAGGATCTCTGTCCGAAACAATACTCGACGGAATACCATGCAAACTTACAATCTTCTCAATATACAACTCAGCCAATTTTTCTAACGGATAATCCATTCTAATCGGAATGAAATGAGCCGACTTGGTCAATCTGTCAACAATCACCCAAATAGCTTCAAAATTCTTACTTGTCCTCGGTAAACCAGAAACAAAATCCATACTGATACTATCCCACTTCCATTCTGGAATAGCCAACGGTTGCATTAGCCCCGACGGCTTCTGATGCTCAATCTTTGACTTCTGACAAGTCAAACAAGAATAGACAAAACTCGCAATTTCTCTTTTCATTCCCGGCCACCAAAATAACTTCTTCAAATCATGATACATCTTCGTAGCTCCAGGATGAATACTCAGACCACTACGATGTCCTTCCTCGAGAATACTCTTCTTAAGCTCGGTAACATCCGGAATACACACCCGACTACCAAACTTCAAAATACCATTCTCATCAACTCTGAATTCGCCACCTTGACCTTGATTCACTAGAGTCAACTTATCAACCAAAAGCATATCAGATTTTTGACCCTCTCTGATCTCATCCAGAATACCACTCGTCAACTTCAACATTCCCAATTTAACACTATTGTGAGTACTCTCACACACCAAACTCAAGTCTCTAAACTGTTCAATTAAATCCAATTCCTTAACCATTAACATAGACATATGTAATGATTTCCGACTCAATGCATCAGCCACTACGTTTGCTTTACCCGGATGGTAATTCAACCCAAAGTCATAATCCTTCAGAAACTCTAACCATCTTCTCTGCCTCATATTCAGCTCTTTCTGATCAAACAAATACTTTAAACTTTTGTGGTCACTGAAAACCTCAAATCTTGACCCGTACAAGTAATGTCTCCATAACTTCAGAACAAACACCACAGCTGCCAACTCTAAATCGTGCGTCGGATAGTTCCTCTCATGAACCCTCAGCTGTCTTGAAGCATAAGCTATAACCTACTTATTCTGCATCAACACGCCACCCAAACCCAACAATGAAGCATCACAATAAACTTCAAATGATTCCGACGAACTCGGTAATATCAGAATAGGAGCAGTAGTCAACCTTCTCTTTAGCTCTTGGAAACCTTCTTCACATTTTGAGTCCCAAACAAACGCTTGCCCCTTTCTAGTCAACATCGTCAACGGTAACGCCAACTTAGAAAATCCCTCAATGAACTTCCTATAATAACCAGCCAAACCAAGAAAACTTCGAATCTCAGCAACAGACTTCGGAGCTTCCCACTTAGATACCGCTTCTATCTTAGAAGGATCAACAGCCACACCACCTCTTGAAATCACATGACCAAGAAAACTCACCTCTTCTAACCAAAATTCGCACTTGGACAATTTAGCAAATAACTTCTTTTCTCGTAGGACTTCTAAAACCACTCTCAAATGTTCAGCATGCTCTTCTTCAGATTTCGAATACACCAAAATATCATCAATAAACACCACCACAAACTTGTCTAGGTACGGATGGAAAATCCTATTCATATACTCCATAAATACTCCAGGCGCATTAGTCACACCAAAAGGCATTACAGAATACTCATAATGTCCATACCTGGTTCTGAAAGCAGTCTTCTGAATATCCTCGGTTTTCACACGAATCTGATGATACCCAGATCTTAAATCTATTTTGCTGAACACACTTGCACCAACCAACTGATCCATCAAATCATCAATCCTCGGCAAAGGATACCGATTCTTGATCGTCACTTTATTCAGTTGCCTGTAGTCCACACACAACCTCATAGTACCTTCTTTCTTCTTAACCAACAACACTGGTGCACCCCACGATGACACACTCGGACGAATAAATTCCTTATCCAACAGATCTTCCAACTGACTCTTCAATTCAGTTAACTCAACAGCAGACATACGGTACGGAGCCATCGATATCGGCCTAGTACCAGGTACCAAGTCAATAGAGAACTCCACTTCACGCTCTGGCGGCAATTCATTCACCTCTTCAGGAAACACATCAGGAAAATCACACACCACGGCTAGATCGCCAATCACCAGTTTTTCTTTAGCCTCCAAAGTCGCTAACAGCATAAACAACTCTGCCCCATCAACTACTTCTTCATTCACCTGTCTTGCTGATAGAAACAAACTCTTTCCTTCCTCAATCTCCGGAAAGACCACAGTCTTATCAAAACAATTGATAGAAACTCGGTTAAACACCAACCAGTTCATACCCAGAATAACATCAATCTGCACTAGTGGAAGACACACTAGGTCCATCCCAAAGTCTCTACCAAAAATACTCAAAGGACAATTTAAACAAACCGAAGTAGTAGTCACTGAACCCTTCGCAGGAGTATCAATTACCATACTACCACACATCTCAGATATCTCTAACTTAAGTTTCACAGCACAATCCAAAGATATAAAGGAATGAGTCGCCCCTGTGTCAATAATAGCTACAAGAGGAAAGCCATTAATATAACACGTACCTCGGATAAGTCTGTCCTCACTGGAGGTTTGAGTTCCGGTCAATGCGAACACCCTCCCCGTCTGAGATTTCTTTGGCTTCTGACACTGACTTCCAATATGCCCTTCTTCACCACAATTAAAACAAATCACTTCCTTGTGCTTGCAATCAGCTATTGCATGGCCAATCTTACCACAGCGAAAACACCTCTTTACTTCAGCAGTGCATACATTACTCTTATGACCAGCCTGACCACATTTGAAGCAAACTATACTAGCAGGAGCACCTCCCCTACTAGTCCTCTGAGCCGGAGCAGCTACTTGTTTCCCTTTTCCCACTGGGGCATCATACGGCTTGCCACGAGTTTGATGTTGCTTGCCCCTGCGGTCACTGACAATCTTGTAATGAGCATTATTGTCTTCTTCAAATATCCTGCAGCTATCAACCAATTCAGTAAAAATGCGTATCTTCTGATACCCAACAGCCTTCTTAATTTCAGAGCGCAGTCCGTTTTCAAACTTGATGCACTTTGAAAATTCAGCACCAGCACCAGTGTAATGAGGATAAAATTTGGACAGCTCCATAAATTTCGCAGCATAATCAGTGACAGACATGGTTCCTTGCTTCAGCTCAAGGAACTCAATTTCCTTCTTACCACGGACATCTTCCGGATAATACTTTCTCATGAATTCCCTACGGAATACATCCCAAGTAATGACTTCACCTGCCACGGTCAACCTCTCGTGAGTCTCTAGCCACCAGTCATCAGCTTCGACTGCTAGCATGTGAGTACCATACCGAACCTTCTGAGCTGGAGTGCAATCCATAACACGGAAGATTCTCTCAATCTCTTTCAACCATCCCAAGGCTGCATCTGGATCATGCTTCCCTTTAAACACTGGCGGATTCTCCCTCTGAAAAGTCGCCAAGCTACGTGATCCAGCATCTCCACCAGCATTTGGCAAGTTCTGCACAGCTTGTGCCATTGCTTGCATTGCGACAGCCATTGCAGCGTCATTCCTTCCAGCCATTTCAACTTGTCACTACAACACAACTTAAAAGTTAGACTAGTAACAATTACACCATTGTTAGACAAAACGACTCGACAACTGGCCGGACAGACCAACCTGCTCTGATACCACCAATGTAACACCCTTCTAAATATCACCAATAATTAATTAAGACAACAACAAATAAATCATACATATCAGAGTAAATATTTCAACTCAAGGGTGTCACATAACAACTTCTTCACATTTTTCACCATAAAATCAGTCATGCTCATTATTTAATTCAACATAAACACTCCTTTAAAAATTCGCAGCGGATAGAAACATTCAACATCTGTAATAGCTTAAAATTAACATTTATTCAACAATTAAAACATCCCGTCCCGATGTTACATCTATCAGAGCATGACCCACTAAAACCACACTAGACTTCAAGCACTAGCTTCTAATCACTCACTGCTCGTTACCTGAAAAATAGATGTAAGGGTGAGTTCCTCGATCGATATAACAAATATTATAAATTATCATGTTATGTTAAGTAATACCACACGTTAATCACCCTAATCATATCATGCATTCGGTAACGGCACATTAACTCAATCACAACGTAATTACAACTCAATAACAACATACAATGCAACTCAACAACAACATAGAATGCAACTCAATAAGACTCGACTCTTCATGCATGTGGTACCATTTGGAGTAAAACTCCCAACTTAAAATCATTGCCAGTTTAGTGGGCATCAAGGCATAAGCCTTCAACTTTCAACTTAAAATTTTTGCCAATCCAGGCCAACGTGGTGTGAGCAAAAGCCCCATAATTTTGCCAATCCAGGCCAACGTGGTGTGAGACAAAGCTCCGACTTAATGCATATGAATGTATATGTCATGTACGACTTGAAAGTTCAACAACATAATAATAACAGCCACACAACAGCTTGTCAACAAAACAACTCATAATCAACTTTGGCTCATCAGCCTATAACTTAATATTTTCAACAAGCAACTTAAAATCAACTTTGGCTCATCAGCCTACAACTTAATATTTTCGACAAAACAACTTATAATCAACTTTTCAACATATTTGCATCAACATTTCACAACATAAACCAAACAATTTTATTCATCACAATTAACTACAATAGGCCAGCTACCAATTGCATTTACAACATAAAAATCAACTATTTTTCCCACTGCAACAGTGTTAACCGGTTAACACTATAGGTTAACCGGTTAACGCAGGAAAATTACACTTCCAGGCAAAACGCAACAGTGTTAACCGGTTAACGCTATAGGTTAACCGGTTAACGCAGGCAAAACTCAACATTTTCTCAATTTATAACAGTGTTAACCGGTTAACACCCTGGGTTAACCGGTTAACGCAGGCGAAACAGCAGTTCCTGCGCTAACACAAGGCAGAATGCAGAGTTTCCGCATTTTCCGCCGTTGGAGGACTTCCGGACCTCCGATTCCAAATCCGTAAAAAGCGATACGTTCAGAATTTCACGATACACTCAAATACAGATCCAATTTCAGCTTGAATTCAACTTATTCATCATAATATTTCAGCATCCACAATCCCAATTAGGGTCAAATTAACAGCTTATCACTACCCATTACATGTTAATCGATAATACCCATTAAACGACGATAAACCCCCCTTACCTTAACAATCCGGCAACTCTTCGAGCTTCAAGCTTTTCCGTTCTCCAACCTTTGCTCTACAGCTCCTTCTCTTGCCCTTTTCCTCTTTCACGATGCTTCTCTGCTTTTTCACGTAAAACCCTTCTGTTCCAAAATGAGACTCTTTCTCTTATTTCCAACTTATATATTTTCCAAATAATAATTATTATTCCAAAATAATAATAATAATAATCCAATAATTCAACTTTATTTAATTAAATTAATAAAATAATATTAACTCAATTAAATAATTCTCTTATTTTAATCGGGGTGTTACATGTAACCTATGGACGATCGATGTATCGCTGCTTCACCATACTAATGTCGGATTCCGAAGCATAGTCAACATCAATCATCCAACTCGTACACTCATGATGCCAAATTTAATTACCCGTTTAATTAATTGATTCATTCTGTCTTTTAATCATATTAATACAAAAATTAAACAGCTATCCAATTCATGGTTTCGTAAGTGGCTCTGATACCACTGAAGGAGAATTGCGGTCCAAAACGCAGCGGAAATTAAAATTTTCTCCTTTAGAGATCCTTACGAATGGTCATGATCAGTGATAGAATATTTACCTCTTGTGACGGTTGAAACCTTTGGTGCAGATCTCTTGTGACGATCAAAACCTTTGATGCAGATCCACGAAGCGATCACGAACGTTGAACGATGACAACGTCTCTACTCAGTCCACACGAACGGATTCCTTCAATCTCAGTGCTAGCTGGTACGAGTGAAGGCTTTGAGTGTGAGAGAGAGAGAGAGAGAGAGAGAGAGAGAGAGAGAGAAAACGAAAATAATGCAACCGCCAATTTTTTTTTTGCTTCTGCACAAGGGTTCTATTTATAGAACCACTTGTGTGGGCTTCAAGCTAAAAGCCCACTTAAGTGTATTTTGGCCCATATCTTATAATATGCCCAAAATCACTTAAGCTCATGGTACCTTACCATATTTCGTATTCTACTCAAGTACATCGTACCTTACGATGCTCTATAACTCACTTAAGGGCACCGTACCTTACGGTATTCCTTAGTTACTCTATCTCTCATCAATCCGTCCTTTGTGTGTGACCCTGTAGGTTTTCGTGACGTTGGCAATTATATTAAATCACGCATTTAACATAATAAACAGTGAGCGGTATCTAGCAACACATCACTGCTACCCAAGACACGAAAATGTCATGTGATCTGACAATTCCTTCTGTGATAATACTTATGTGTATAATTACTCTTTTGCCCTTATGTCTATATTGAACACAAGGCACAGACCGTGTCATCCTTGTCCAGTTCAATATTGGGCCCATAGACATTTATCCTGTTATGCAGGATGGGCAAATTCCATCTAGGTCACTCATGTCCCTCAGCATGGTTCGTGGGGTACCCATCAACTGTCTTTATGGTTATCCAGTTACGGACAATGTTGGATCAGCAATAAAGCACTCGACTCTACATCTAGGATCCATAGTGGTTTCAGGTCGAAGAGTGGAATACACTATTATCACCATGAGAATAACTTATGACACCTTGCATAACTTTCTATATAGTATTCTCATAGCGGGTCAATCCGGTATAAATATTACTCCTAATATTCATACCTATGTTTAAGACTTGATAACTCTTTATCCATGATCTATGAGATGTGATCATCAGTCTACAAACATAATAGTCTTAATGCTTTAATGTTATCCCACTTCACACTAAAGCTCGACTACGGATACTTTAGGAATAATGTCCTTATGTTTAATGTGTTCTCATGATTAAGTCACACTTAATACATTAAACGGACTATCTATTCCAGGGACTTTATTAATCAACCATAATAAAGAGAATGCCTTTTATTATTCGATACAAGTACCAAAATGTATTGGCCTCTAGGGCTTACACCAACAATTGTTACTTCGGATCTTTATCCGTGTGGTAGATCTCTTGATCCTTTATCTTTCCCGCATTTTACCGCTTTCTTAGCTGGAAGACCTCAATAGGAGGCAATGTTTTCTTTTGTTTGTTTACTTTTGGGCCCAAAGACCTCCATGCAGAGGTAATTGATGGATAAAAGGGATTAGTAATCAATCCCCCGTTATTCAGTGTGTCGTTCTTTATGCTCGCACTACGTGTCGATGCTTCAGAACAAAAGCCCAAGATATTTTGTCCGGTCAATCAGTGGAGAGGGTTCCACCTTTCTGAATCCCCACTTTTTGTTATGAGCTCACCCTGTCCAGGGTTAAAAGCTATGAGGTCTTATCCTCATTACCCTTTTGATTTGCTCACCCTGACGTTCAATGTCAGTGGTTAAGAGCCCATTTGATTACCTTTCCATGGCTTGTTTGTCGAGGTTGATATGACCCCTCTTGACTAAAGCCCTACCCATGTATGTTTGAGCCCCCCTGTTGGTGCGTTTACTTTAAGATACATGTTTTGTGTGATGTGATCGTTTCCCCATAAGATTGCTAGGCTTCGCACAGTCTCTCGTTTGCATGTCAATTAAGATAGCACTGTTCCTTCGTCTAGGACTTCCTTTTTTTCATGAGCATTCCTAAAAAAGAAACCAACTCATTGATTTCTCTTCTCTTAAGAACACGTTGACTCCTTCTACTACAGGCGAGTAAGTCTCCAAAGGTCGAACATCCGGTAGATTGCGTAGTAACGTCGTTCATCCTAAAACACAACCCTTAACCCGTAGTTAGCCGAACTACGGCTTGCTCTAATTCTAGTTCCAGATGAGATACGTAGGCATAAGACGCGATGTCTTAGCGAGCACACTCCTCTTTAACCCCAAGGTAGCGAGCTACGAAGACTCTAATTCTCATGTTCAGATGAGATACGTATGTAGTGGATGCGACATCCATGCGAGTCATTTTCTTTTGACCCCTCTTTTAGTAAATAGTACATTAGATAAATCTACACCCTTTAGACAAGAACAACAAAAGTGGATCCCGTAGAGTACTACGGATGCGTAGGGGTGCTAATACCTTCCCTTCGCATAATCGGCTCCCGAACCTAAGATTTGGTTGCGAGACCTTGTCTTTTCCTTTCCTTTTTTCAGGTTTACTTCGAGCGTTTCCTTTCCCTCCTTTGGGATAAATAACGCACGGTGGCGACTCTTCTGTCATCTCTTTTCTCGCCGGTTGTTTTTTTCGCATTCCTTTTTTCAGGTTGCGATAGTTGGCGACTCTGCTGGGGACTTATTTTCCCTAGTGGGCCTTTCCTAGCGTTTGTTTGTTTATTGTCTATTGTATGTTATTTATTTATTGCTTTGCATACTTATCTGCTTGCACTGCATCCTATGTGCGCTTTACTGTTTCATGCATACTGTGCTGGCTGTGTTTCTGTTTTGCTGTCGGGTGGGAGTCACAAGAGGTAAAAGGCCCAATACACAGGCTATGAGTGAACTTTAGGACACCTAGGAATAAAGTGATTCATGGGAAGCGGGTGGTATGGCGCCACTTAGCGGAACATGGTATCGCGAGCAGTTCAGATTCTGATGGGGTATTATCGTTGCATACACCTGGTATGCATATGATGATATTTTTGAAAGGATTGTTTATCCTGCGTTTCTCTTGACCTTACCCTGGCTTAGATTACACCCGTGAGTGGGGCGGGAATGAATCATTTACAGGTACTGATGGTGACTTGTTCTGATGGTGACCGTGTCCTGTTGGTGACTTTTGTTTGGTCCTTGTTGGTGACCGTTGGTTCTGAAGTATGGGTTCTAAATTGATGATTGTGTTCTATGGTTCCCGGTTCCGAATTCATGCTGAAGTTCTGATCCTGTGCCTCGTGATATACAACCAACCCGGTTTTCTGGAGCTGAGTTTTGATCTCGTAGTACATTCTTCAGTGGGTATCTCTTCAGACAGTGCAACCCAACAGATATTCAAGCAGATACAGCAATCCTGATTGACATGCCACTGCATTGCATTCACATCATTTTGCATTCATATCATTTAACACATGTTTATCTATTCCCAGGGGTTTATATCTTCTTCTTGATTCTAGTCGGGGGTTTTCTTCTTACACTGTTTATCAAATGTGAGACTGGAATCAAGGGGGTAGAATACCTTTGGAATTGATAAACATGTCATTGCATTTGCATATTAGTTAGCATGTCTTGCATAACAGGTACTGCCGCAGTGTTCTCAGTTGTTTGGTGTTCCACTAGCAGGATAGCTGACTCAGGCATTCACCGGTACGGTACCCGCAGAAACCACCAGAGAGCAATGGAAAGCCTACAAGCAGAGTTCGCCGAGATGAAGATCCACATGAACCAATTCATGGATGTGGTTCAGGGGGAGGCTCAGGGACAGCAAGAGCTCAGGCAAATGATGTAGAGGAATCCCGCCACTACTCAACCAGAGACGTTGACTGATCCTCCAGCTGGAGAGGTTAACGGACCCAGTGGACCGGGGCCTACCCCGATCCTACATGTCACCTCCGATCAACAACCCGTCCATGATGACCAGGAGGATCAGTTCCCCTTGCTTCAGGAAGACTTTGGTATGGATCATAGTATGGACCCTATGTTTCGGAGACTGGAAGAGAGGTTGGAGGCAGTGGAAGGACAAAATTCTCTAGGAGTACACGTTGCTGACTTGGGATTGGTCCCAGGCGTGAGGGTGCCACCGAGATTCAAGGTCCCGATATTTGACAAATACAGTGGCAATTCTTGCCCGAAGACCCATGTGCAAGCCTACTTTCGAAAGATGGTTGCATACTCCGACGATGAAAAGTTACTTATGTACTTTTTCCAGGATAGCCTAGCTGGGGCATCCCTGGAATGGTATATGAGGCTGGATAGAGCCCACATCCGTTGCTGGAGGGATTTGGCTGAGGCTTTCGTGAAGCAGTATCAGTATAATACAGACATGGCTCCGAACAGAACTCAACTTCAGAATCTGTCTCTTAAAGGCAATGAGTGCTTCAGGGAATACGCTCAACACTGGAGGGAGACAGCTTCCCGTGTTCAACCTCCTATGTTGGAGAAAGAAATGGCCAACATGTTCATGAACACTCTGCCAGGACCTTACTTGGAGCGTCTGGTGGGTTGCAATGCCTCTAACTTGGCTGATGTAGTCTCTACCGAAGAGAGGGTGGAGAATTACCTGAAGACATACAAGACCCAGAGTGGAGGTGGATCTTCATCAGGGGTGAAGAAGTCACTCATTCAGGGACAGAAGGGGAGAGAAGGGGATGCAAGTGTCTTATCTTCTTATTAGAACAGGGGTAACCGGAGGAATGACTTTCAGAGCTATCATCAACAACCGTACGTTGTGGCCGTGACCATTCCAGCTGCAGCACCACTACAACCACAACAACCGGGTAACAGACCCGCTTATCAACAGAGGCCAAGGACGATGGACCGGCGTTTCGACACTCTTCCAATGTCATACGCTCAGTTGCTTTCTAGCCTTCAACGACTACAACTTGTGCAGTTACGCACTCTGGCTCCCCCTGTTGGTAGACTTCCTGTGGGTTACGACGCCAATGCTAGGTGTAGCTTCCACTCTGGGGCACCTGGCCATAACATTGAGAACTGCAAAGCTTTTAAGCACGTAGTTCAGGACCTCATAGATTCAAAGGCCATCGACCTTGCACCGGCTCCTAATGTTGTCAACAATCCCATGCCACAGCATGATGGGGCAAATGTTAACATGGTTGAAGGAGAAGCCAAATCATATGGCCAGGTCTCTGTGGTCAACGATGAAGATGGGGATAGTAATTGCAACATCAATAACTGGGTGGGTCCGAGGATCCCGGGTGAAGTCATCAACAATTGGTCTTCTGGAGAGATTGTCCAAGCCACTTTTCTGGAGGAGTAATTTTTCTTGTTTATTCATGCATGTCCAAGTCTTACGTTCCGCCCAGGGCGTAATGACTCATTGTAGGGCTCATCTATGTGGATACTTGCATTTTTTATCATAAATAAAAGACGTCTTTTTGCATTCAAATGTTTTGCTCACTGTCTTTCTATTTTTTATAGTTTTCAAAATCAAAAAATGTATTTGGCAATGTTTTGTCTAGTTTTCATTCCTTGTTCACACTCATAAGCACATACCATCACTCACGCAGATGCACATCACCGGATCCTATTGATAACGATTCTGCTATGGCTCGCTTCGACTTTGAAAATCCAATCTTTCAAGTTGAAGAAGAGGGTGATGAAGACTGTGAACTCCCTGAAGAACTTACCAGGTTATTAAAACAGGAGGAAAGGGTCATTCAACCGCATCAAGAGTCTGTTGAAGTGATTAATCTCGGCACCGAGGACGCCAAGAGAGAAATCAAGATAGGGGCTGCTTTGGAAGATAATGTGAAGAAGGGGCTGATTGAATTGCTGCAAGAGTATGTTGACATCTTCGCCTGGTCTTATCAGAACAGGCCTGGGCTTGACACAGATATCGTGGTACACCGTTTGCCTCTCAAAGAGGATTGTCCTCCGGTCAAGCAGAAGCTCAGAAGAACAAGACTAGAGATGGCTGTCAAGATAAAGGAAGAAGTGCAAAAACAGTTGGATGCAGGGTTTCTAGCAGTCACAAATTATCCGCCATGGGTTGCAAATATCGTTCCAGTACCTAAGAAGGATGGAAAGGTACGGATGTGTGTTGACTACCGGGATCTGAACAGAGCTAGTCCTAAAGATGATTTCACATTACCTCACATCAACGTTTTGATGGATAACACAGCTCAGTTCTCGGTATTCTCCTTCATGGATGGCTTTTCTGGTTATAATCAAATTAAGATGGCACCAAAAGACATGGAGAAGACAACATTCATAACCCCATGGGGCACCTTCTGCTACAAGGTGATGCCGTTTGGTCTGAAAAATG
This sequence comes from Lathyrus oleraceus, assembly GCF_024323335.1. Taxonomy (NCBI): domain Eukaryota; kingdom Viridiplantae; phylum Streptophyta; class Magnoliopsida; order Fabales; family Fabaceae; genus Lathyrus; species Lathyrus oleraceus. The sequence goes on along the minus strand of NW_026112662.1, from coordinate 39,234 downwards.
TCGAAGCAACATATCAACGAGCGATGGTGAGTCTTTTCCATGATATGATTCATCATGAAATCGAGGTTTATGTTGATGATATGATTGCCAAATCTCAGACGGAAGAAGAACATTTGGCGAATTTGTAGAAATTGTTTAATCCGAACAAGTGTACTTTTGGGGGGAGATCTGGAAAACTACTGGGTTTTATTGTTAGTGAAAAAGGGATTGAGGTGGATCCGGCCAAAGTAAAAGCGATACAGGAAATGCCTGAGCCAAGAACAGAGAAACAAGTTTGTGGTTTCTTAGGAAGGTTGAACTACATTGCAAGGTTCATCTCTCACCTAACAGCCACATGTGAGCCAATTTTCAAGTTGCTAAGAAAAGATCAGGCTATCAGGTGAAATGATGGTTGCCAAAGGGCTTTTGAGAAGATAAAAGAGTATTTGCAGAATCCTCCTATCCTTATGCCTCCAGTCCCAGGGAGACCGCTGATTATGTATTTGACAGTACTAGACAATTCCATGGGTTGTGTTCTCGGTCAACACGACGAGACAGGTAGGAAAGAGCATGCCATCTACTACCTGAGTAAGAAATTCACAGATTGCGAGTCGAGATACTCAATGCTTGAAAAGACATGTTGTGCACTTGCATGGGCTGCTAAGCGTTTGAGACAATACAACCTTACTGATCTCCAAGATGGATCCAGTCAAGTATATATTTGAGAAGCCAACTCTCACCGGAAGGGTTGCTCGTTGGAAAATGGTACTGACAGAGTACGATATCCAGTATACATCCCAGAAAGCCATCAAGGGGAGTTTTCTGCCAGACTATCTTGCTCAACAGCCGGTTGAAGATTACGAGCCGATGAAGTTTGATTTTCCAGATAAAGACATCATGTTCCTCAAGATAAAAGACTGCGAAGAGCCAGTTGTTGAGGAGGGACCTGATCCAGACGAAAAGTGGACTTTGTTGTTTAATGGGGCTATCAATGCCAGAGGAAGTGGAATTGGCGCTGTCATTACTACTCCGAAAGGTGCCCACATGCCTTTCACCGCTCGTCTGACTTTTGAATGCACAAATAATGAAGCTGAGTATGAAGCCTGTATCTTGGGTCTTGAGAAAGCCATTGACTTGAGAATCAAGACTTTAGACATCTTCGGAGATTCAGCTCTAGTGATCAATCAAGTGAATGGTGATTGGAACACCCTCCAGCCCAATATGGTCCCTTACAGAGATTACACGAGAAGACTGTTGACTTTCTTCATGACAGTAAAGTTGTATCATATACCTCGTGGCGAAAACCAGATGGAAGATGCTCTTGCTACTCTATCCTCCATGATCAACGTGATTCGGTGGAACCACGCTCCCAGGATCGATGTGATGTGCCTCGACAGGGCCGCGTATGTGTTTGCTGCTGAACTGGTAGTTGACGACAAGCCCTGGTATCACGACATCAAGCGCTTTCTGAAGAATCAAGAGTACCCTGCAGGGGCATCCAACAATGATAAAAAGACTTTGAGAAGATTGGCAGGCAGTTTCTTCTTGAACAAAGAAGATGTGCTGTATAAGAGGAACTTCGACATGGTTCTGCTTAGATGCGTGGATAGACACGAAGCAGATATGTTAATGCAGGAAGTTCATGAAGGCTCCTTCGGTACTCATGCCGGCGGACATGCAATGGCTAAGAAATTGTTGAGAGCGGGATATTACTGGATGACCATGGAATCTGATTGTTTCAAATATGCTCGGAAGTGTCATAAATGCCAGATTTATGCTGATAAGGTACATGTGCCGCCAAATCCTTTGAATGTGATGTCTTCGTCGTGGCCTTTTGCTATGTGGGGCATCGATATCATTGGAAAGATTGAGTCGATCGCCTCCAATGGGCATCACTTCATCCTTGTTGCCATCGACTATTTCACCAAGTGGGTCGAAGCAACATCGTTCGCGAATGTCACCAGACATGTGGTTGCCCGTTTCATCAAGAAAGAAATCATTTGTCGCTATGGGATTCCCGAAAGAATCATTACTGATAATGGTTCTAATCTCAACAACAAAATGATGAAGGAGTTGTGCCAGAACTTCAACATTCAGGATCACAATTCTTCCCCTTACCGCCCTAAGATGAACGGTGTTGTTGAGGCGGCAAATAAGAACATAAAGAAGATTGTGCAGAAGATGATCGTTACTTACAGAGATTGGCATGAGATGATACCCTTCGCCTTGCATGGGTACCGTACTTCAGTATGTACATCGACCGGGGCAACCCCTTACTCCCTTGTGTATGGTATGGAAGCAGTCCTACCTGTTGAAGTGGAAATTCCTTCTCTAAGAGTCCTGTTGGATGTCAAGTTAGACGAAGCTGAATGGGTTCGGACAAGGTTCAATGAGTTGAGTCTTATCGAAGAGAAGCGAATGACAGCCATTTGTCATAGGCAGTTGTATCAGAGTCGGATGAAGAGAGCCTTTGATCAGAAAGTGCGTCCTCGATGTTTCCAAGTCGGAGATTTAGTGTTGAAAAGGATCCTTCCTCCTCAGACAGATCACAGGGGCAAGTGGACTCCTAACTATGATGGACCGTATATTGTCACCAAGGTTTTTGATGGTCGGGCCTTAATGCTTGCAACGATGGATGGTGAAAACTTCACTTCCCCTGTGAACTCAGACTCAGTTAAAAAATACTTCGCATAAAATAGACCCGCTGGACAGTAAAAAGAATAGTCCAGGCAAAAAATGGGCATCCCGACGAACCAAGAAAATGAAAAGGTTCAGGCAAAAATTAGGGATTAAAAATGAAAAGATCGTACACCCGGTAAGTTGAAAACCTGAAAAGGCAACTTAGGCAAAAATGGGTATCCCGGTAGATTGAAAACCCGAAAAGGGCGATCTAGGCAAAAGTTAGGGATTAAACGAATGACTGCGTTCTGAGTAGTTCTGAATCTCATCTCGTGTCAATAACCGGAAACTTCCGAAAGGTAGGAAACATTCCAATCACTCTTTTTGGAAAGCTGATCATCTGGAGGATCTTGAAGACGAGCAAGTCATAGCAGAATTGGAATCCAATAGAAATCCATTTCACATTGCCATTAGATTAATTTATGTTTTTATCTTTTGTGCGATTACCTCTTTCCAGGGATTGCTTCCTGATATAAATGCCCATTTAGAGGCCAGTCAATCAATAAAATCATGTTATTCAGTACATCACTGTGTCCATTTTTCATTTTACTGTTTTGTTTGCAAAAATGACGTCCGAATTTTTTATAAACATTGCATCATGAAACATAAGAGCTTTACAGGTACATGCTTAATAAACATTTAAAATTGTTGTAAATGTCAAGTGCTTTAGATCGTCTATTCAGAACAGGTACCCTCGGGGCATTTCCTTAAGGTTCCCAGCCGATGATCGCGAATGTTTTCCCCCAACAGTCGAAGTTGGTATCTTATCCCTGCAGAGCTGATCAGAGCATTGGATTCTTCGATCCCCAGCAGACTCTCACTGCTGTACCTCCCCTAAGCGGTTGTTTCAGAATATACACTCCCCAGTAGAGTTGACAGTGCCAGACTATATATCCCCAGCGGAGTTGACAGTGCTAGACTGTATCTTCCCAGCAGAAGCGGCTTCTCCTCAGGGTTCGATGCCAGATCGATGATCTCGACGCCAGATCCATGGTCTCTCCTTGAAGCAGAATCTCGGTACCGTATCGGTGTTTGCTTCCCCTGCTAAGTCGTCTCTCTCGCAGGTTATGGTTGCCATAACCACTATCGCTTTCCCCAACAGCAGGTTTTTAGTGCCGTTCTCTCCCCAGTCAGAGTCTCGGTATTTCGTCATTGCTAGAACACCGTGTGGCGGGTCATTTCCCCACAGAGTTCTTTGCGCTGTGCATCTCCAACAGCCTTGCCAGGGTCCAGAAGATGGTGATCATTTCCCCAGCAGATTCCCTTGCCTCGGCTTGGCATTCTACCCAACATTTCGCATCCCTGCATGTAGAATCATATTGCATTGCCAAATCACGTAGCATTTCCATTTTCATGGAGCATTACGCCATTGAAAAATTCAAACATACGCATGTAAGCATAAAACATTCTCGGTATCTCAAGTGATAAGCCAGAAGTTGTTTCCAGTACTCAGACTGAAGATTGTTCATGACTTACCTTTATTATCCCCAACAAGTGTCATTGGCCCATGCGTCGCCTCTATTATCTTTCCCTATTTCTGCCGATGCTGACAGGCATGAAGTTTTTCCGGTATTCAAACCGAAGTGGCATTCAAGCCAATTTTCCGATGTTCAGATCGAAGAAGTTTCCGACGTTCAGGTCGATGCAACTTGTGGCATTCAGGCCAATTTTCTGATATTCAGATCGAAGTGGCATTCAGGCCAATTTTCTGATATTCAGACCGAAGTGGTATTCAGGCCAGTTTCCGGTATTCAGACCGAAGTGGCGTTCAGGCCAGTTTTCCGATGTTCAGATCGAAGAAGTTTCCGACGTTCAGGTCGATGCAACTCGTGGCATTCAGGCCAATTTTCCGATATTCAGATCGAAGTGGCATTCAGGCCGATTTTCCGATATTCAGATCGAAGTGGCATTCAGGCCAGTTTTCCGATGTTCAGATCGAAGAAGTTTCCGACATTCAGGTCGACGCAACTTGTGGCATTCAGGCCAGCCTCTCGGTGTTCAGACCGATATTAATAATCTCATATCTTCCGATGTTCAGATCGAAGTCATTTCCAGTATTCAGACTGATGAGCGGCATTCAGGCCATGGTTATTTCTGTGTTACCATTTATTTTGGTATCCAGGTTAACATTCTTTTTCGGTATTCAGACTGACTCTCACCGTACCAGACGGATTCTTCTTTCAAGACCACCTCTTTGCCGATTCTGACAGGCATTGTTACTTCACATCACTTCAGTGTAAATTTTCGGGCTTTTATTGTATTCAATCCCTTGATACCTCGAAAGTGCGAAAGCCGTTGCTATCTTCTTTTCGGGTCTCCAGTTGATTGAATAGGGGCAGCTGTAATACCTCAAAATTTGCCCCCTCATGCATGCATTCATTTTTAGGTCATTTAACATTTCATATTGCATTTCATCATGTCAATCGGAATTAGATCCAAGAAACTTGAATATCATCCAAGACACTTTGTGGGTCCTATCTGGGTGATCAGTCAACACAAGGGAATGGGTTGAGATACTTCCAACATGTTCAAGTGGGGTCTATTCATCAGTCAAAACGTTAATCTTGAAGGAGCAAAAGTTTGTTCATGAACTGTCATGCTCGCTAGGCGAAACCCACGCGTTTTGAAATAAAATAAAATAAATAAATAAATAAATAAAATATAACATAAAAATCTTGGACTTGGACCTCTCTCTTTTGAGCCCACAAAGTCACAAAAATCAGGTTATAAATTCTAGACTTCCATCTCCCAAAAAACCCCTGGGAAAAAGATAGTGAGAGAAGAGCTAACAGAGTTCAGAGCAACCTCCAGAGACTGAAAGGAACTCATCTGCAAAGAGCCAATTCCATCTCATATAAACCCTCAGATTGCTTTGCAAACCCAACCGGGAAATTCAAATTCATTCGATCTCTCCAACCAGGTTTTCCCTATTTCCATTACTCTATGCTTTCACTTTGAATGCTCTGAATGTATGAGGTATTATCGTTAGGTTTTGCATGTGGGCACATGTTTTAGTATGTATGTCATGTCTTGATGTGTGGATCCTTGCCCCTGACTTTGAATTTTGATACCCTTTTGATGCATGTGTTTAACAAGAGGTTTAAGCCTCCTACACTTGGTTGCTTTTTGTGAGGTTGTGAATTTTAATGCCATGATTCATGTGGTTACATTTTGATTTGGGACAACTCTTGATTGCGCCCCATCTTGTCACTCTAACCTGTTTGTTGAGTTTTTGGTGAGGGATCACATGACTCCTTAAAGGATAGCTTGCTTGGCATTCCACTTTATTTGTGGGATACCATTTAGAGATTTATTCCGATTACCTGTATTGACTTGCTTTCTTTGATGGTGCCAGCTCGAGAGATCTCTAGGTTTCTTATTTCTTTAGTTGCTGTTACTTCGGATCTTTATCCGTGTGGTAGATCTCTTGATCCTTTATCTTTCCCGCATTTTACAGCTTTCTTAGCTGGAAGACCTCAATAGGAGGCAATGTTTTCTTTTGTTTGTTTACTTTTGGGCCCAAAGACCTCCATGCAGAGGTAATTGACGGATAAAAGGGATTAGTAATCAATCCCTCATTATTCAGTGTGTCGTTCTTTATGCTCGCACTACGTGTCGATGCTTCAGAACAAAAGCCCAAGATCTTTTGTTCGGTCAGTCAGTGGAGAGGGTTCCACCTTTCTGAATCCCCACTTTTTGTCATGAACTCACCCTGTCCAGGGTTAAGAGCTATGAGGTCTTATCCTCATTACCCTTTTGATTTGCTCACCCTGACGTTCAATGTCAGGGGTTAAGAGCCCATTTGATTACCTTTCCATGGCTTGTTTGTCGAGGTTGATATGACCCCTCTTGACTAAAGCCATACCCATGTATGTTTGAGCCCCCCTATTGGTGTGTTTACTTTAAGATACATGTTTTGTGTGATGTGATCGTTTCCCCATAAGATTGCTAGGCTTTGTACAGTCTCTCGTTTGCATGTCAATTAAGGTAGCATTGTTCCTTCGTCTAGGACTTCCTTGCATGAGCATTCCTAAAACACAAACCAACTCATTGATTTTTCTTCTCCTAAGAACACGTTGACTTCTTCTACTACAGGCGAGTAAGTCTCCAAAGGTCGAGAATCCGATAGATTGCGTAGTAACGTCGTTCATCCTAAAACACAACCCTTAACCCGTAGTTAGCCGAACTACGGCTTGCTCTGATTCGCATTCCAAATGAGATATGTAGGCAGGAGACGCGATGTCTTAGCGAGCACACTCCTCTTTAACCCCTAGGTAGCCGAGCTACAAAGACTCTGATTCTCATGTTCATATGAGATACGTATGCAGTGGATGCGACATCCGTGCGAGTCATTTTCTTTTAACCCCTCTTTTAGTAAATAGTACATTAGATAAACCTACACCCTTTAGACAAGAACAACAAAAGTGGATCCCGTAGAGTACTACGGATTCATAGGGGTGCTAATACCTTCCCTTCGCATAATCGGCTCACGAACCCAAGATTTGGTTGCGAGACCTTGTCTTTTTCTTTCCTTTTTTCAGGTTTACTTCGAGCGTTTCCTTTCCCTCCTTTGGGATAAATAACGCACGGTGGCGACTCTTCTGTCATTTCTTTTTTTGCCGGTTGTTTTTTCGCATTCTTTTTTCAGGTTGCGACAGTTATTTAACGCCAAATTACTGATTTTCTATTTACTCATGACTTGAGTCAGACAAAATTGTGACTCGAATCAAACTTATATAATATATTGTTTCAATTCTTCTAATTTGTGATTCATCTCATACATGGTTAACTTTTAATCAATTTCTTCAATTTAAAAAAAAAACATTGAATGATTTCAACCAAACTGAGAACTAAGGATAACTTTGAAGAATATTAGCTTCGATAAATGGTAAGTAAAATAAAAAATAGATAAAAATAATAAAGTTTTCTTTAGAAAATAAATGAAATATGAGAAAAAATTTAAATTAATTACTTTAAAAATGAAATAAATTGTCCATTGAAGAAAGAAATTTCAATTACTTTGTCCAAACAATAAATTTTACCTATAAAAATATTGAATCACTTGAACTAAACTACAAATTTAATAAATTTGTTGGAGCTGTCATTAGAGGTTTTATGGAGAACCGATAAAAATAGTGTGTTGCTTAATGAAATTCAATTTGAAACAAGATGTTTAAATAAATATTTACTAATTGAATTAAGAATCTAATATTACAGGTTTGTACAAATATAATCACCAAATACAGTGTTTAGATACAAGATCTAACACAAACATAAGCTTAAAGATTAAAAAATTATGCACAATAAACCTAACAATGTATAATTCTAGAAAGTGATAAAGCCATAAAGTTCTACAATGCTAAAATGTTAAAATTGTACATAAATTAGAAGAGAATGATAGAGAGAATTGTACACCAGTATATATAACGGTTATGAGCAACGTCCTCAATTGCACTTAATCTTATCCCCAATGGTGAACCATTAAAAATTTATTGGTCTTCCACTAATTTGAAATTATTACAAGTGTCTTTTAAAACACCATATAATCATTAATTAATTGAAAATTTAAAGCCAACTACTAACAAACACATATTTGAATCTTAATGTTCCTTCTATTGTAAGTAACACACTAAACTACAAATCCTTCAAGATGTTTCCTCGATCTTGAGCCAACCACCTTTTGAGAACCAAAGCACTTCAAGATTTTATCTGCAGCGATCTCCATGCGATCCTACGACAATTCCCTTGTCCGAGCCTTTGAACTAATGAAGGAGCTAGAAACTCCAAAGTTTCATTCTCAACGACCTTCATGCAACCCAACCAAAATTCCCTTTGAGACTAGCATATTCTTTTTCTTCACAAGAAGTTTGTCTCTAGAATTCAGAAATACAATCAGATTCTTCTATGTGTAAGCACACAAAAAAAAATCCAAAATATCGGAATCCCCTAATGTACCTTCCAGTTGTTGGAAAAGGAAATGTCCCAACAAGAGGGGTTGGATTGTAACCTTCTAAAATTTTAACAATGATGTAATAATAGATAATTTTTCTCATGAATTTCATAGAAAAGAAGAGTTAGAATGAGTTTTTAATATATTAAGTATGTGTAGCAGGTGATTAATAGTATGAAGATAAGATAAAGCAAGAATTAAAAATAAATCAAACTCAAGAACTTCTCTTGATTCAACAACTTGTTTCGTCCAGTCCTCACACCTCGTGATATTTTCCCTTACTTGGTTCTTCTTGCAATATGTGTTGGTATATGTATTATTAGCCTCACTAGACTTACACTTATGAATGACAAAGCTTCTCATAAGCTTACATGAGTATTTTTATATGTATATCTAGTGATGATATACTTCGATATTTAAGGTGTTTACAACAACTTTACACTCTAACTATGTGGAAGTAAGGATATGAAATAAATGCTAACACACTAAATATGATGATCTCTCTAGTGATATATTCATTTTGGAAAGATGTGGTTTTCAGTGAGTGGGATACTTCCTTTTATAGAGAGAAATGAAATCATTGAAATATTTTTACCAAAACTGTCCTTGACAATTTTTAATATATTTATGTGAAAGCCAAAAGGGGAATGTGACTCCTCATAAGTCACGACGATATACTTGTGAACTTATTGCTTTATAATATATGAAGATTGTTCCAATTTTATTTTATGTCACATGGAGCTGGCAAGATTTTCTATTTGTCTTTTAGTGTTGTAGTGAGTTTTGTCCTCAGAAGGTCTTTTAAATCCCCAAGTTGGTTGTTCTCTTTCTTAGATGTAAATTATTATGAAAGAATTTTATAAACTTTGATGATTGATGAACTTAAACTTTGATGATTGATGAACTTACTTGTACGTTTGCGTTTTAATGTCCAATAGAGTTTTTAGGAATTTTTTCAAGAATCCAAAATAGTTTGTTAGTTTCAAAACAAAAATAGAGTATGTTTCAACACCAGCTAGGACTCACACTTTCACTTTTAAATTTGAGCAACCACAATAATAGATTTTTGGTTAAATGTTGAAGATGAAGCTTTCTGGAAGATTCTCACACACAACTTGTTTGTGCTCAAAAAATTAACTCGATTAATAAGTATTTCTTCAAAGTTGATTTGAAATAAAGTTTGTATGATTACAAATAGTTTTTTTTTAAATTGTGAGAGAATGCAAAAAAATCTTTTTAAAAGATAAATGTTTTATTTCAAAATTGAATTAATGTGAAGCTCACACTAGAGAGAATTTTTTTTAATTTTTATTTGTGCTAGAGTTAAGGTACAAAATAGGTAATAAAAAAATCAGCAAGATGATTCGAGTCAGATCCTCAAAATAAAAAAGTAACTAAAATCGAGATGATAAAATCAAGATTTGACATTTGTGATTCAAGTTAGGTAGAAGTTTGACTCAAGTCAAAGTTTAATACATTTATGATTTGAGTCAAACATAACTATGACTCAAGTCAAGATGCCTATGATTCAAGTCATGAAAAACCTTGAATCAAATCAAGCCATTTAACGCCAAATTACTGATTTCCTATTTACCCATGACTTGAATCAGACAAAATTGTGACTCGAATCAAACTTATATAATATATTATTTCAATTCTTCTAATTTGTGATTCATCTCATACACGGTTGACCTTTAATCAATTTCTTAAATTTTCAAAAAACATTGAATGATTTCAACCAAACGGAGAACTAAGGATAACTTTGATGTATATTAGCCTCGATAAACGGTAAGTAAAATAAAAAATAGATAAAAATAATAAAATTTTAGTATGAAAATTAATGAAATATGAGAAAAAATTTAATTAATTACTTTAAAAATGAAATAAATTGTTCATTGAAGAAAGAAATTTCAATAACTTTGTCCAAACAATAAAATTTACCTATAAAAATATTGAATCACATGAACCAAACTACAAATTTAATAGATTTGTTGGAGATGTCAATGGAGGTTTTATGGAGAACCGATAAAAATAGTCTGCTGCTTAATGAAATTCAATTTGCAACGAGATGTTTAAATAAATATTTACTAATCGAATTAAGAATCTAATATTACAGATTTGTACAAATATAGTCACCAAAGACGGTGTTTAGAAAACAAGATATAACACAAACATAAGCTTAAACATTAAAAAATTATGCACAATAAACCTAACAACGTATAATTCTAGAAAGTGATAAAGCCATAAAGTTATAAAATGCTAGAATATTAAAATTGTACATAAATTAGATGAGAATGATGCAAAGAATTGTACACCAGTATTTATAATGGTTATGTGCAGCGTCCTCAATTGCACTTAATCTAGTCTCCAATGGTGAACCATTAAAAATTTATTGGTCTTCCACTAATTTGAAATTATTACAAGTGTCTTTTAACACACCATATAATCATTAATAAACTGAAAACTTAAATCCAACTACTAACAAACACATATTTAAATCTTAATGTTCCTTCTATTGTAAGTAACCCACTAAACTACAAATCCTTCAAGATGTTTCCTCGATCTTGAGCCAACAACCTTTTGAGAACCAAAGCACTTCAAGATTTTATCTGCAGCGATCTCCACGCGATCCTACGAAAATTCTCTTGTCCAAGCCTTAGAACTAATGAAGGAGCTAGAAACCCAAAGTTTCATTCTCAACGACCTTCATGCAACCCAACCAAAATTCCCTTGGAGACTAACATATTCTTTTGATTCACAAGAAGTTTGTCTCTAGAATTCAGAAATATAATTAGATTCTTCTATGTGTAACCACACAAAAAAAAGTCCAAAATATCATAATCCCCTAATGTACCTTCCAGTTGTTGGAAAAAGGAATGTCCCAACAAGAGGGGTTGGATTGTAACCTTCTAAAATTTTAACAATGTTGTAATAATAGATAATTTTTCTCATGAATTTCATGGAAAATGAAAGTTAGAATGAGTTTTTAAAAATTAAGTATGTGTATGAGGTGATTAATAGTATGAAGATAAGATAAAGCAAGGACTAAAAATAAATCAAACTCAAGAACTTCTCCTGATTCACCAACTTGGTTAGTCCAGTCCTCACACCTCGTGATATTTTCCCTTACTTGGTTCTTCTTACAATATGTGTTGGTATATGTATTATTAGCCTCACTAGACTTACACTTATGAATGACAAAGCTTCTCATAAGCTTACATGAGTATTTTTTATATGTATATCTAGTGATGATATATTTCGATATTTAAGGTGTTTACAACAACTTTACACTCTAACTATGTGGAAATAAGGATATGAAATAAATGCTAACATACTAAATATTATGATCTCTCTAGTGATATATTCATTTTGGAAAGATGTGGTTTTCAGTGACTGGGATACTTCCTTTTATATAGAGAAATGAAATCGTTGAAATATTTTTACCAAAACTGTCCTTGATAATTTTTAATATATTTATGTGAAAGCGAAAAGAGGAATGTGACTCCTCAGAAGTCATGACGATATACTTGGGAACTTGTTGCTTTATAATATATGAAGATTGTTCCAATTGCATTATATATCATATGGGGCTGACAAGGTTTTCTATTTGTCTTTTAGTGTTGTAGTAAGTTTTGTCCTCAAAAGGTCTTTTAAATCCCCAAGTTGGTTGTGCTCTTTTTTAGATGTAAATTATTATGAATGAATTTTCTATGCTTTGATGATTGATGAACTTACTTGTACGTTTGCGTTTTAATGTCCAATAGAGTTTTTAGGAATTTTTTCAAGAATCCAAAATAGTTTGTTAGTTTCAAAACAAAAATAGAGCATGTTTCAACACCAGCTATGACTCACACTCTCACTTTTAAATTTGAGCAACCACAATAATGGATTTTTGGTTAAATGTTGAAGATGAAGCTTTCCGGAAGATTCTCACACACAACTTGTTTGTGCTCAAAAAATTAACTCGAATAATAGGTATTTCTTCAACGTTGATTTGAAACAAAGTTGGTGTGATTACAAAATGTTTTATAGTTTTTAAGATTGTGAGGGAACGCAAAAAAATCTTTTTAAAAGATGAATGTTTTTTTTTCAAAACTGAATTAATGTGAAGCTCACACTAGAGGGATTTTATTTTATTTTATTTGTGCTAGAGTTAAGGTACAAAATAGATAATAAAAAAATCAGGAAGATGATTCGAGTCAGGTCCTCAAAATAAAAAAGTGACTAAAATCGAGATGATAAAATCAAGATTTTACATTTGTGATTCAAGTTAGGTAGAAGTTTGACTCAAGTCAAGATTGAATACATTTTGGATTTGAGTCAAACATAACTATGACTCAAGTCAAGATGCTTTTGATTCAGACATGAAAAACCTTGAATCAAATCAAGCAATTTAACGCCAAAACAATGATTTCCTATTTACTCATGACTTGATAGACAAAATTGTGACTCGAATCAAACTTATATAAAATATTGTTTTAACTCTCCTAATTTATGATTCAACTCATACATGGTTTACTTTTAAGCAATTTCTTCAATTTAAAAAAAACATTGAATGATTTCAGACAAACTGAGAATTAAGGATAAATTTGAGGTACATTAGCTTCGATAAATGGTAAGTAAAATAAAAATAGATAAAAATAATAAAATTTTAGTAAGAAAATTAAAAAGATATGAGAAAAAATTTAAATTAATTGATTTAAAAATGAAATAAATTGTTCATTGAAGAAAGAATTTTCTATTACTTTGTCTAAATAATAAACTTTATCGATAAAAATATTGAATCACTTGAACTAAACAACAAATTTAATAAATTTGTTGGAGGCTGTCATTGGAGGTTTTATGGAGAACCTATAAAAATGTGTGCTGCTTAATAAAATTCAATTTGCAACGAGATGTATCAATAAATATTGACCAATCGAATTAAGATTATCATATTACAGGTTTGTACAAATATAATCATCAAAGACAGTGTTTAGCAAACAAGATCTAACACAGACATAAGCTTAAACATTAAACAGTTATGAACAATAAAACTAACAACGTATAATTCTAGAAAGTGATAAAGCCATAAAGTTATACAATGCTAGAATATGTAAATTGTACATAAATTAGAAGAGAATGATAGAGAGAATTGTACACCAGTATTTATAATGATTATGGGCAGCATCCTCGCTTGCACTTAATCTAGTCTCCAATGGTGAAAAATTAAAAAATTATAGGTCTTCCACTAATTTGAAATTATTACAAGTGTCTTTTAGCACACCATATAATAATTAATAAACTGAAAACTTAAAGCCAACTACTAACAAACACATATGTGAATCTTAATGTTCCTTCTATTGTAAGTAACACACTAAACTACAAATCCTTCAAGATGTTTCCTCGATCTTGAGCCAACAACCTTTTGAGAACCAAAGCACTTCAAGATTTTATCTGGAGCGATCTCCATGCGATGCTACGAAAATTCCCTTGCCCGAGCCGTTTGAACTAATGAAGGAGCTAGAAACTCCAATGTTTCATTCTCAAGGACCTTTATGCAACCCAACCAAAATTCCCTTGGAGACTAACATATTCTTTTTCTTCACAAAAAGTTTGTCTTTGGAATTCACAAACACAATCAAATTCTTCTATGCGTAAGCACACACAAAAAGTCCAAAATATCAGAATCCCCTAAGGTACCTTTCAGTTGTTGGAAAAAGGAATGTCCCAACAAGAGGGGTTGGATTGTTCCCTTACTTGGTTCTTCTTACAATATATGTTGGTCTATGTATTCTTAGCCTCACTAGACTTACACTTTTGAATGACAAAGCTTCTCATAAGTTTACAGGAGTATTTTTTATATGTATATCTAGTGATGATATACTTTGATATTTGAGGTGTTTACAACAACTTTACACTCTAATTATGTGGGAGTAAGGATATGAAATAAATACTAACACACTAAATATGATGAGCTCTCTAGTGATATATTAATTTTGGAAAGAGGTGTTTTTCAGTGAGTGGGATACTTCCTTTTATAGGGAGAAATGAAATCATTGAAATATTTTTACCAAAACTGTCCTTACAATTTTTAATATTTATGTGGAAGCCAAAGGAGGAGTGTGACTCCTGAGATGTCATGACGACATACTTGGGAACTTGTTGCTTTTTAATATCTGAAGATTGTTCCAATTGTATTTTATATCACATGGGACTGGCAAGATTTTTTATTTGTCTTTGAGTGCTATAGTGAGTTTTGTCCTTGAAAGGTCTTTTAAATCCCCAAGTTGGTTGTGCTCTTTTTTAGATGTAAATTATTATGAAAGAATTTTCTAAGCTTTGATGATTGAGGAACTTACTTGTACGTTTGCGTTTTAATGTCGAATAGAGTTTTTAGGAATTTTTTCAAGAATCTAAAATAGTTTGTTAGTTTCAAAACAAAAATAGAGTATGTTTCAACACCAGCTTTGACTCACACTCTCACTTTTAAATTTGAGCAACCACAATAATGAATCAAATCAAGTCATTCAACGCCAAATTACTGATTTCCTTTTGACTCATGAATTGAGTCAGACAAAATTGTGACTCGAATCAAGCTTATATAATATATTGTTTCAATTCTTCTAATTTGTGATTCATCTAATACATGGTTGACTTTTAATCAATTTCTTCAATTTTAAAAAAAACATTGAATGATTTCAACCAAACTGAGAACTAAGAATAACTTTGAGGTTCATTAGCTTCGATATTTAGTAAATAAAATAAAAATAGATAAAAATAATAGAATTTGAGTAAAAAAATTAATGAAATATGAGGAAAAAAATCTATATTAATTGATTTAAATATGAAGTAAATTGTTCATTGAAGATAGAAATTTCTATTACTTTGTCTAAACAATAAACTTTACCGAATTAAACAACAAATTTAATAAGATAACGTGTGAATAGGTGAGAAAGGGAAGAATATAAGATAACATATCCATGCATTTAGCGGAACCCAAATATTGACCCAATTCAACAACTCTATCATAATTTAATTAGTTAATTAAAGAAAAAAGAAATAGTCAGTCTTTCAATGAGAAAAGTTCCTCCTATAATTAAGTAAGGATAGCGTGTGAATCCTCTCTATATATAATGAATCAAAAGAGAAGGTATAATATCAAATTCAATTCAAGTGTTTCTGATAAACAGAAATACACAAACAAACAGGGGCGACTTGAAAACAAAGATTAAGAAGAACAAAAAGAATGTCTCAGTTAAGGAATATGTCAATTATTTTAGTAGTTTTTGCTTTTGTTGCAACAATATTGGAAAGAACAGAAGCAGCAGATCATACAGTTGGAGACTCAACAGGTTGGACAAGTAGTGCTGGCGCTAAGTTTTACTCTGACTGGGCGTCCAATAACACATTCAAACAAAACGATGTTCTAGGTGAGTTTTTATTTTATCTTTTAAAAATATTAATTTGATTGAATGAAATAGTGTCTTACCCTAATGCTGCTATTACAGTTTTCAATTTCTTTGCGGGTGCGCACACTGTTGCTGCAACCAACAAGGCAGACTTTGACAACTGCAATGTGAATCAAAATACAAATGACATAATAACAACATCACCAGCAAGAGTGACTCTTAACAGAACTGGTGATTTCTATTTCATATGTACCGTCTCATCCCATTGTCAATCTGGCGGTCAAAAGCTAACCATTAAAGTTCCAACATCTTCTTCATCTACTCCTCCTTCATCTACTCCTCCTTCACCTACTCCTCCTTCATCTGGAACCACTCCTACTCCACCTACCAGCGGAGGAACACCATCCCCTTCTTCTCCAACTCAGCCTGATGCAACTCCTCCATCACCGGGTTCGGCCACTGCTATCGTTGCTACTTTCCCTGCTCTCATTGCTATTGTCATAAACTTGTTGGTTTAGACACACCAGTTTTTTTTGGAATGGTTATTTACACTGTTTCAATTTTTGGATTTGATGTTCTATAATTAGGGTTTAGGATATATTTAATTTGTATTATCAATAAGATTTAATTGATATATACAGACAATGTAAAATGATTTTATATTGTCATAATCCTATCGGTTGGATATTGAAATAAGTTTTACTTTTATTTTATTTTATTTTATTTTATTGATATATACAGACAATGTAAAAGTAATTAATCCCTATTATTTTATTTTATTCAATTTAAAAAAAAGTTTAAAACATATAATATTTTTATCTCAAATATTAATAGCATCACAAAAATAAAGCATTTACTTATATATTAATATCATTATAAATATTTTATTCATGTTAATAATTAATTACATTTATTATTTTTAATAATAAAAATAATTTTATTTAAATTATAAAATAATAAACATAGATATTAACATTATAAAATAATAAACATAGATATTTTTAATAATAAATATTTAAATTTTTTAATACTAATACAAAAAACCAAATCTTGATAAAATGTTTACAATAAACTATATTTAAAGTTGTTCAGAGTTAAATTCAATAATAAAAATAATAAATATTTAAATTTTGAATTATTACTGAAAATTGAAAATTAACCACACATAATAAAATGTTACAAAAATAAAATATTCTCTCTTTATAAATACCTTAATAAAGACGTATATTATTATTATTATTATTATTATTATTATTATTATAAATATTTAAACCTTATTTTTTAAAATATAAGACATGAAATAATGACAATAAAAATATTCACTTATTATTATCACAATTGCATTCATTTAACCGATTAAGAACTATAAACATAAAAAGACATGATATAATGACAATAAAAATATTCATTTATTACTATCAGAATTGCATTCATTTAGCCGTTTAAAAACTATAAACATAAATAAACAACAATTTGTTAACTTTTAAATACCTCATCATAACAACTATTAGATTCATTATATATCCATATTAACAGATAATCAACAATGGAAAATTCAATCTTAGATCTTAACACTAATCATGATGATTGGTTACTTCGAGTTAGAGTCTTTCGATTGTGAGACATTTATAATCTGCTAAACGATGAACAACAAATATTCGTAGAAACCATTTTGTTAGATGAGAAGGTATTAACTTTTTATCCCAAATATTGCATTTGTTGTTAACAAAATATACTTTTATATTCTAAATATTTGACATTATTATTTTTTCTTTATAAAATTATTAATTTCAATATTTTATTGCTATTTTTTTTCCTTCAGAGAACTCTTTTGCAAACATACAAACCATTCAAAGGCTTAAAAATGACATGGTTTTTGCGAACGACTAATGTAACAAATTTAAGACTCCGGATCCTTAATTTCACACAATTATTTTGAATTTGTTAGCATAGAAACAATTTCATAAAGAGTTGGAGACAACAATATTCTTTCTCGTAGTTTTATACACAAGTTACCCTACAATAATATAAAATATATTATATAACTACATTCATGTTTCTTTTCAAACATAGTTGGCGTGCTCCATGCTCCTTGACATGAAAAACACGTTTATGTACAAGGAAAACCTACAAAAATTCCCAGACTTGAATTGATGGTACAAGAGTAAGACATTGTTATTTTTTGTTTTGTTTCGAAATCAATAAATCTGCTTCATTCCTAGACACTTAATTAGTTGGATGTGAGAACTCTTCCAGTGTTGGAGCCAACTGGAAGCCCCGGAAGGTGCAACACCTCAAGGGAGGGTCATAAAATTGTTCCAAAGTAAAAATGGCCCAAGCATCCACCTCGGTGTTCATGATAATCAACAGGTCATCATACTCAACACAAAAGTCGTTCCTTCTAATTTTTTTCACGTATGAGATCAACCCCTTGATCAATCCTAGCTTTGGATTTCTGAACTTGAATGAATAAGTACTTTTCTAATTGCTATCTATGTCTTCTAAATGCTTGCAATCAATAGAGTCTTTAGATTCCTTTAAAATGGGCACATGCTAAATGTGGAAATTTTGATGTTTATGTATGTACAGTTGGGTTTGTGATCATTGGAACATTATGATTAATTGTTTCATGGAGAAAATGTTCCAGGAATAGGAAATCCAACCACATGTAGACTCTAGGATTTAAAAAGGTTCCTAGAGTCATATACCCTATTCAAGAATATTATCATCAGAACGACAGATCGTAAGAAGATAATATCTTAAAGATGATCTATTCTACGTAAGGTCTTCGTATTTATCTAACGAGTCCTAAGTCTTACAGGTCAACACTACACAACCATTGTCTCCACGGTTCTAAACATGATTCCTAGAGTCATGGATCCCATTTAAAGATATTATCGTCAGAACGACTAATCGTAAGACAATACTATCCTCAAAAGGATATATTCTGAGTGTGGCTTTTGTATTAACCCGACGAGTCCTAAGTCTCGTAGGTTAACACTACACAACTATCAATTCTAAAAGCCATAGGTTCAGGATTCTACAAAGGTCCTAAGAATCATAGGTCGAGGTCGAAAATATCAACGTCAGAACGACTAATCGTAAGACAATAATACTTTCGAGGGATCTCATCTGAGTGAGATTCTCGCATCAGCCTAACGAGTCTGATGTCTCACAGGTCAATACTACCCAACCACCATCCTAACTTAAGTTTTTCTCATAGCTCAGGTATAGAGATTTTCCTCACACAAACGACAATAGTCCAGAAAGTTCTAATGTCACCATATGATCAATGATGCAACAATTGGAAATACAAATAATTAAAGGTGCTATGAAGAACTCAATGCATACATAGTTCTGCTCAAAGATAACTACTGGATGGATTTCTTAAAGAGTGTGATACTTGGATCACATTTGAGCGATTAAACCTTTACTTGCTACTCGCTCTTGGAGGTTGAAGTCTTTGTTTGTTTCGCATCAAAATGGATATTACATACTATTTTCTGAAAAAGTTTACGGGGTCGCACAAGGGCAGAAATCAAGTTTGATTGGTTTGAGTTGATTTTAAGTGGATATATCCATCCATGCAGGAAGCTCTACTGTAGTACTCAGATGCCCGAAAAGGAAGAGGCTAAAGCCTAATCACTCTATTTTCATCCAAAAGTTTGTTATGAAAATGTGTGGAAAATTAGGTCAAAGTTCATTAACGGAAGACAATTATTCAGACAGGGAGCTCTACTGCAGTGTCTAAATAATCGAGAAAGAGAAGGTCGATACCCAAGCAATATTTTCCATCTATAAGAGAAATGACCTAATTCTAGTAATTATTGTATTTTAATATGAAATTTGAATGTTTGAACATGGAGCTCTACAACAATATCATAACATTCAAAACAGAGAAAGTCTAAACCTAATAAGTTCTTCCATTTTTATTGTAAAAGATTCTAAAAACAGGGGGACGACTTGATGATGGATCAAGTGTTTGAAGTTGACTTATGAAAATAATTTGGATGTGGCGGGGGACATACTCGACTTTGTATTCGATTTGGATTTGATTTGGGAAAAAAACTCGACGTTGGATCGAGTGTTTGTTGTTTTTGTTTTTTTTTTCTTCTGAAATGATTGATTTTAATCATTTGTCAACAATCAACTAACACAGTAAAGTAAATGAAAGCGGTAAATTTATTACATATTTTCGGGAATGGGCGTACAATTTATCGAATGAGGATACAACACAATAATTTAAACAATACAAGTTTTGAAAGACATTTGCAAAAATAAAAGAATCTCGTTGTAAGAAGGCCCTAGAGAAAGTCAAGGGACTCGAAGTAAAAATAAAAAACTAAATTAAAAGAAATTTAGCGTTATGTTAAGCAATCGTAAAGCGGTTCATCTAGGAACCACTCTATCTAAGGCCGGTCAACAAGACTTTATGCGTATAACAATTTATGAAGTTAATTTGAATTATTAACTTCAAAATTGATACGCAACTTTGAAAAAACAATTTTAAGCGACAAAAGAAGAAAAAAAACTAAACGAATTTAGCGTTATGTTAAGCAATCGTAAAGTCATTCATATAGGAATCATCCTATCTGAGGTCGGTCAATAAAACTCTGCGTGTAAGCAATTTCTGAAGTTAAATTGAATTTTTACCTTCAAAGTTGATATGTATCTGTGTAAAACCGACGGTAGATTAAATCGATTTTTTTTATTTGTGTGAATTTTTTAAAATAAGAAAATTAATTAAATAAGTAATAAAATGACAATAATAATAATTATAATAATAGCAATAATGATAAAACAAATATTAATAAAAAAAATATTTATCATTAACAACAATAATAATTCTAAATGAACAAAAATAATCAATAAAAACAACAATAATTAGTAATAAACACAATAATGATTAATAATAATACTCAACAACAATAATGATTAATAATAATAATCAAGAACAAATAATAATAATAAATAATAGTAAAAATAAACAATAATTTATATTTTTTAGTAATAATTGTTTAGTAATAATAGTCAATAATAATAATTAAATTACAAGAAAATAATAATAAACAATAACAACAATAGTAATAATCATCAATAAAGATTACCAATAATAACTAGTTTAATAATAATGAACAATAAATCAAGGATAGTAAAAAAATAATCAAAATAAGAGTAATAAATACAAAATATTGAAGATGAAGCTTTTCGGAAGATTCTCACACACAACTTGTTTGAGCTCAAAAAATAAACTCGATTAATAAGTATTTCTTCAAAGTTCATTTGAAAGAATGTTTGTGTGATTACGAAACGTTTTTTTTGTTTGTTTAAGATTGTGAGAGAATGCAAAAAAATATTTTTAAAAGATTTAATGTTTTTTTTTCAAAATTGAATTAATGTGAAGCTCACACTAGAGAGAAATTTTTTTGATTTTTATTTAGCCTAGAGTTAATGTAACACCCACATATAATATATGTCTAGAATGCATATTATACATAATGTAAAACTGGTACTGAAATACATAAGTGCCTAGCAGCACAACATACGTATACAATTACATGCCCAAAATAACATAATATGGCATAAATGTACATAAGAGTGCCCAAAATAAACTACTGATCTAGATCATTAGACAATGATCTCAAAAATATATACACAGCGGAAGAAAAGCAAGACATCACTCTATCTTGTCCTTACCCTTATCCTGCTCAGAACCACCTGAAAAATAGTCAACAACATGGGGTGAGATAATAATCTCAGTGGATTCCCTATCTTATGGATCCACTCGGCTCTACAAGATTTTCTAATCAATGTTCAACTCATATCCAACTCAAGTCAACAAGGGAACGAAGACTTGAGCGACGGGGAACTAACTCACAATTGTACGGAAACATGCATCTGAGTTCTTATAACTCAACCACGATCATTATTCAGATCACGAAACATCAATTCCCGAACAGACTTACGTCTAAGTCAGGCCCGGTTCATGCATGCTCGTATGATTCGACTTTCACGATGGATATCGGGTCCTCTATAAGGCTTAATCCCCAGTTCTAGCGACCGTCACCCGTATGGGACTCTAACTCACCTAGGGTATCTTTCACCGTATGGGACTCTAACCCACTTTGGTGTCCAACTTTCCCCCATGTTCGCCATGGTTGGGGCTCAAACCCAATTGAGGCTCGAATCATTGGTCCCGCATCCCAATGCTTACACGTCTAAGCATACCAATAGAGATGTGTACCATCATAGAAAACACACATTCTGAATACATGATCGGTTCTACAATCATTGGTTCCACGAACCAAAACAAAATTCATAAATTATAGGTGACTCCATTCACCATAATACACAACAATAACATGGCATGTTCCATACAATGCGTCTCGTTATCAATCATGGCAACAATCCGTACACGACCTCCACATAAGCGTCGTACGATTAATTACCGTCATTCAATGTTATCTAAGTCATGAATCTCACTCAAGGCCTAATACCAATCGTAGGTTAACTTACTATATTCATCATGTTATTCTCACTATTAACATGTATTCAACTTAAGCATGAAATCATAATTGATTAATGGATGGAAGAATGCATTTTGAAACACTTAGAAAATGGATTTTGAGGTTTTTAACTTGAGTCAATCGATTGGTTAGGGAAGCCCAATCGATTGGTTCCTCTCATGTTTCTGTTTTAAAGAAATTTCTACTATTCATAAACAGAAAGTTTGTGCAATCGATTGACATGCAGTGTCAATCGATTGGCTCTGCGAAAATTTCATTTTTCTGCTAAATTAAAGGCTGTCAATCGATTGATAACAGGGGCCAATCGATTGGTTCACACACATTTTCACTTTTCCACTTCTTCGAACACCATTTTCCTCTGTAACTCCATTTCCAACCAAACCCACACTCATTCTTCCAACACATCCATCTTACTACATGCTCATATACACATGTACAACAAGAATCCCAAGTTCATAACTACAAGGATTTCAACATCATAACATAACCATATCAAATCATATTATCATACCAATCACAAAACACATCAAGACACATGTTCATGAAAATCAACAAGAGCAAGAACATATTCATCTTATAGCATGGATATTCATGATTTATCTAACGTTCTACAACCCTAACTTTTCTAGAAACCTAAAGTTTCTAACTAGAACCAACCTCAAGAAATTGAAGAGGAGAAATTGTTGAAGATGAGATGAGGATGAAGATGATGGTGTTGGTTCCAAGCTCTTGCTCTTTCCAAGCTTCCCTTCTTCTTCTTCACTAGCCTTGTTTTTCCTTTCCTCTCTTGAGCTTTCCTCTTTCTTTATATACTTTCTGATACATAGAACAAGGAAAGTGTCTTATGGTGGTAGTAGGTAAGAGATAATAACATGTGGTCGCCAATTACCACAAGTAACATGTGGTTGGAAAAGGTTACAGGTAGTAACAAATATCTCAAGTGACACCACACTTGTAGTATTTGTTCTATTGGAGCTATTGACCCATTATTAGTGTTACCAAAATGTCCCAATTAATAAAAGGTCAGTTCCAAATAATATTAATTAAGTCAACCTGAACTCACTATTAGCTCTATTTATCCCAATTGACAACTTTTAGAGCACATAGGAACTCAGTTGATCTCAATTAATAGGAATTTAGGCATTTAAGGAAATACGGGGTATTACATCCTCCCCCCTTAAATAAAATTCATCCTCAAATTTAAATATTACCTGGAAGAGATGAGCATAGGCTTCTCGCATTTCTGACTCTAGTTCCCAGGTGGCGTCGCTTGGGTGTGATTCATCCCACTGAACCTTAACAAGAGGAATCTCCTTATTCCTTAACACCTTAACTTCTCGTCTTGTAATGCAACTTGGTAGAGGTCGGAAAGTCAGATCTTCTTCTACTTCCACTGAATCTGGAAGAATAGGATGAAGAGAATCTGCAATAAACTTCCGGAGTTGAGATACGTGAAAAACATCATGCATTTCTGATAGAGAAGGTGGTAAGGCTAATCTGTAGGCTACTTCTCCAATTCTCTCTATAATCTGGTATGGCCCTATGTATCTTGGACTTAGCTTCCGTGACTTAAGCGGTCCTTTCAGTCTCAACCTCGGGGTCACCTTCAAAAATACATGGTCACCTTCATCAAATTCCAATGGTCTTCTCCTGTGATCTGCATAGCTGTTTTGGCGATCTTGTGCTTTCTTTATCTTATCACGGACCATCTTTATCTTTTCCGTTGTCTCTTGAATAATCTCCGATCCTAAGATCCTTTCTTCGCCAACTTTTGTCCAACATAAAGGTGTTCTACATTTCCGTCCATACAAAGCTTCATAAGGGGCCATCCCAATACTTGCATGATAACAATTGTTATATGCGAATTCAATCAATGGTAAAAGCTCCTTCCAATTTCCCCCACTTTCAAGTACACAAGCTCTTAACGTATCTTCCAGTGTTTGTATTGTCCGTTCAGTCTAACCATCTGTCTGAGGATGATTAGAGGTACTTAAACACAATCTCGATCCCATAGCTTGTTGGAATTCTCTCCAAACCCTTGAAGTAAACTTTGGGTCTCTATCAGACACAATGCTAGTAGGAACATCGTGCAACCTAACAATTTCTGAAATGAACAACCGTGCAAGATGACTTGCGTTGTAAGTAGTCTTCACAACCAAGAAGTGCGCGGACTTAGTCAACCGATCCACAATCACCCAAATTGAATCATAACCACCTTGGGTCCGAGGAAACCCTACCGCAAAGTCCATTGAAATACTATCCCATTTCCAAACCGGAATCTCTAAAGGCCACAATAAACCACCTGGCTTCTGATGTTCAATCTTTACCTGTTGGCATACAATGCATTCTGACACATACTCTGCGATATCCTTTTTCATCCCAGGCCATCAATAGTCCTTCTTCAAGTCTTGATACATCTTCGATGAACCTGGATGTATAGTAAACGCCCCTTTGTGAGCTTCCTCCAAAACATTCCTTTTCAGCTCTACATCATCCGGAACACAAATCCTTTGATTAAACAGAATAACTTTATCTGGTGACTGAGTGAAACGTGGTTGAGTCGACATCTCTTGCAATCTCTCATCTATCCTTTGTCCTTGTCGGATCTCTTCCCTTAGGTTAGAAGTAACATTCAAATTTCCCATTATCACACCATCCTGCGTCCAACTAAACTGAAGATTAAGATCTCGGAACTTTTCCAACAATGCGTATTCCAACATCATCAACTCAACTTTATGTATCTCTTTCTGACTTAAGGCATATGCAACCTTATTCGCCTTCCCTGGGTGATACTTAAGCTCAAAATCAAAGTCCTTCAAGTATTCCATCCATCTTCTCTGTCTCATGTTTAACTCCTTCTGGTCAAATAAGTATTTCAAACTCTTGTGATCACTAAACATCTCAAAATGCACCCCATACAAGTAATGTCTCCAAACCTTCAATGCAAAGACAACAACAACCAGTTCAAGATCATGAGTCGGGTAGTTCTCTTCATGAGGCTTCAACTGACGAGAGGCATAGGCTACAACTTGACCACTCTGCATTAACACCCCTCCGAATCCTTCTTAGAGGCATCACAAAATACTTCATAGGACTTACTAGGATCAGAAGGGACTAAAACAGGAGCAGTCGTTAGCTTCTCCTTCAAACTCATAAAACTCTTCTCACACTTCGAATCCCATTTGAAAGAAATTTCTTTTCGGGTAAGTCTAGTCATTGGTAACGCTACCTGCGAAAATCCCTTTATAAACCTTCTATAGTAACCTGCCAAACCTAAGAAACTTCTGACTTCAGAGGCATTCTTCGGTCTTTCCCAATTAATAACTGCTTCAACTTTAGATGAATCCACTGATACTCCCCCTTGTGATATTACATGACCAAGAAATCTCACTTCGTTCATCCAAAATTCACACTTACTTAACTTGGCAAATAGTTGTTTCTCTTGCAGTACTGATAGAACAATCCTTAAGTGTTCTCCGTGCTCTTGAGGAGTACAAGAATAAATAAGAATGTCATCAATAAAGATCACCACAAACTGGTCCAAGTAGGGTTGGAATATCCGATTCATATAGTCCATGAAAACAGTTGGGGCATTCGTTACACCAAAAGGCATTACAAGGAACTCATAATGGCCATATCGGGTTCTAAACGCGGTCTTTGGTACATCCGAACTCTTAACTCTTATTTGATGATAGCCCGACCGTAGATCAATCTTCGAGAACACGCAGGCTCCTTTCAACTGGTCTAACAAATCGTCTATCCGAGGCAGAGGGTACTTGTTCTTGATGGTAACTTTATTCAACTGGTGATAATCAATACACAATCGCATACTACCGTCCTTCTTCTTTACTAGTAACACTAGAGCTCCCCATGGTGAGACACTAGGTCGGATAAAATGCTTAGCTAGCAACTCTTCCAATTGATTCTTTAACTCTCTCAACTCTAGTGGTGCCATGCGATACGGAGAGACGGAGATTGCAGCCGTCCCAGGTACCAGGTCAATAGAAAATTCCACTTCCCTTTCAGGAGGAAGATAGGAGACATCCTCAGGAAAAACTTCCAGAAATTCACAAACAACAGGGATATGTGTAACATTCAGATTATCACTAGATTCCTTGGTAAGAGCCAAGAGAACTGACTTTTCATTCTCAAATAAGAAATTAACCATGCCAACCGTACCTTCCAAGATTGTAGTTAACACATCCTTTGGAGTAGCTTCACTAGATGGAATGATAATCAACTTCTCTTCACAACCAATAAACACCGAATTGGCGAAAAGCCAATCCATCCCCAAAACCACATCAACCTTCTTAAGTGGTAAACAAATAAGATCAATCTGAAAAACACTACCATTTACCGAGAGCGAACAATTTTCACAAATCAACGGTGTCTCAACCATATCATCCATGGCGGTAGTAACCACCATAGGAGGAGACAAGGGAATTGCTTACAAGCCAAGACGCTTCATGCACCGAATTGACACAAAAGAGTGTGTCACCCCACAATCAAATAATACAAAACAAGGATGATCATTGATGAGACACGTACCAGCAATTAAGGCATTGTTACTCTTAGCCTTCCTTGCATCCAAGGTATAAACTCGACCGATACTCCTCCCCTGCATCTGATTCTTATTCCGAGGGCATTCCCTAGACATGTGTCCCTCTCTCTGACAAGTAAAACACCTAATTCCACGTACATCACATTTTCCAAAATGATACTTCTTACATGCTTGACATTGAGGAGGTTGGTTAGGGCTTGCATGTTGCACCTGTTTTCCCTTGAAAGCCTGAGATCTAGGCTTCAACTGGTTTCCTGGCCTTCCTTGATCTCTCTGCCCACTCCTGTACTAATCCCTTTCTTCTTGAACTTTCTTCAAACTATTCTCAGCCACATAACACTGCCTTAACAATTCGGCATAAGAAGTGAATTCCCTTGAGAAACACTATGAGAAATTTCACCCCTCAGACCAAAAAGAAACTGATCAATCTTCCACCTCTCATCCGGTGCGTACGCAACTTGCCTAGAATAAGTAGCCATATCTTCGAACTTCTCAGCATACGCAGCTACTGACATAGTACCCTGTCTGAGCTATTGAAACTCAAACTCTTTATGAGTCCTCAAAGAACTAGGAAAATACTTTTCCAGGAAAATAGTCTTAAAATGCTCCCAATCCCTAGGTATTCCTTGATTGGTCATAAGAGTAGAAGCACTCTCCCACCATCTCACAGTTGAACCCTTCATCATGTGAGAAGCAAACACAACCTCGTTTTCTTCGCTACAATGCACTATCCGAAAAATCCTTTCCATGCCAGTTATCCACTCCTGAGCCTTCACAGGATTCAGCCCACCATGGAATTCTAGAGGATTCATGCGTAAGAAATCTCGGAAACTTCCACCTGCAGCTACCTGTGGAACTCCTTGAGGATGCAAACCACCATTCCACTGCTGCATCATCTGTTGCATGAATTGAGTCTATTATTGTTGCATCTGTTGCATAAACTGAGGCCATTGAAAACCTTCACTACCACTTGGCGGTTCAGAGTCCGAATTCTGGGTTCTGGGTCTACCACGACCTCTGCGTCCGTCAGCCATGATCCTGAATGTCATACAAATAGGATTAAGTTGATCAGGCTCAATACTATGAATATAACACCAAGGAAAATGATGACAACCCACATGTGAGGCAGAAAGGAATACTTATAATATTTCATGGCTAGGTCGAGGATATGACCTGCTCTGATACCAACTGTAACACCCACATATAATATATGTCTAGAATGCATATTATACATAGTGTAAAACTGTACTGAAATACATAAGTGCCTAGCAGCACAACATACGTATACAATTACATGCCCAAAATAACATAATATGGCATAAATGTACATAAGAGTGCCTAAAATAAACTACTGATCTAGATCATTAGACAATGATCTCAAAAATATCTACACAGCGAAAGAAAAGCCATCAGTCCTCAGGCAAGCAAGACATCACTCTATCTTGTCCTTACCCTTATCCTGCTCAGAACCACCTGAAAAATAGTCAACAACATGGGGTGAGATAATAATCTCAGTGGGTTCCCTATCTTATGGGTCCACTCGGATCTACAGTGTTTTCTAATCAATGTTCAGCTCATATCCAACTCAAGTCAACAAGGGAACGAAGACTTGAGCGACGGGGAACTAACTCGCAATTGTATGGCAACATGCATTTGAGTTCTCATAACTCAACCACGATCATTATTCAGATCACGAAACATCAATTCCCGAACGGACTTACGTCTAAGCCAGGCCCGGTTCATGCATGCTTGTATGATTCGACTTTCACGGTGGATATCGGGTCCTCTATGAGGCTTAATCCCCAGTTCAATCGACCGTCACCCGTATGGGACTCTAACCCACCTAGGGTATCTTTCACCGTATGGGACTCCAACCCACCTTGGTGTCCACCTGTTCCCCATGTCCGCCATGGTTGGGGCTCAAACCCAATTGAGGCTCGAATCATTGGTCCCACATCCCAATGCTTACACGTCTAAGCATACCAATAGAGATGTGTATCATCACAGAAAACACATATTCTGAATACATGATCGGTTCTACAATCATTGGTTCCACGAACCAAAACAAAATTCAACAATTATAGGTGACTTCATTCACCACAATAAACAACAATAACATGGCGTGTTCCATATAATGCGTCTCGTTATCAATCATGGCAACAATCCGTACACGGCCTCCACATAAGCGTCGTACGATTGATTACCGTCATTCAATGTTATCTAAGTCATGAATCTCACTCAAGGCCTAATACCAATCGTAGGTTAACTTACTATATTCATCATGTTATTCTCACTATTAACATGTATTTAACTTAAGCATGAAATCATAATTGATTAATGGATGGAAGAATGCATTTAGAAACACTTAGAAAATGGATTTTGAGGTTTTTAACTTGAGTCAATCGATTGGTTGGGGAAGCCCAATCGATTGGTTCCTCTCACGTTTCTGTTTTTCAGAATTTGCTGAGTGTCAATCGATTGGTCCTGCTGAAAAATTTCTACTATTCATAAACAAAAAGTTTGTGCAATCGATTGGCATGCAGTGTCAATCGATTGGCCCTGCGAAAATTTCATTTTTCTGCTAAATTAAAGGTTGCCAATCGATTGATAACAGGGGCCAATCGATTGGTTCACACACATTTTCACTTTTCCACTTCTTAGAACACCATTTTCCTCTGTAACTCCATTTCCAACCAAACCCACACTCATTCTTCCAACACATCCATCTTACTACATGCTCATATACACATGTACAACAAGAATCCCAAGTTCATAACTACAAGGATTTCAACATCATAACATAACCATAGTAAATCATATTATCATACCAATCACAAAACACATCAAGACACCATTTCATGAAAATCAATAAGAGCAAGAACATATTCATCTTATAGCATGGATATTCATGATTTATTTAACGTTCTACAACCCTAACTTTTCTAGAAACCTAAAGTTTCTAACTAGAACCCACCTTAAGAAATTGAAGAGGAGAAGTTGTTGAAGATGAGATGAGGATGAAGATGATGGTGATGGTTCCAAGCTCTTGCTCTTTCCAAGCTTCCCTTCTTCTTTTTCACTAGCCTTGTTTTCCTTTCCTCTCTTGAGCTTTCCTCTTTCTTTCTATACTTTCTGATACATAGAACAAGGAAAAAGGCTTATGGTGGTAGTAGGTAAGAGATAATAACATGTGGTCACCAATTACCACAAGTAACATGTGGTTGGAAAAGGTTACAGGTAGTAACAAATATCTCAAGTGACACCACACTTGTAGTATTTGTTCTACTGGAGCTATTGACACATTATTAGTGTTACCAATATGTCCCAATTAATAAAAGGTCAGGTCCAAATAATATTAATTAAGTCAACCTGAACTCACTATTTGCTCTATTTATCCAAATTGACAACTTTTAGAGCACATAGGAACTCAGTTTATCTCAATTAATAGGAATTTAGGCATTTAAGGAAATACGGGGCTTTACAGTTAAGGTACGAAATAGGTAATAAAAAATCAGCAAAATTATTCGAGTCAGGTCCTCAAAATAAAAAAGTGACTAAAATCGACTTGATAAAATCAAGATTTGACATTTGTGATTCAAGTTAGGTAGAAGTTTGACTCAAGTCAAGATTGAATACATTTATGATTTTAGTCAAACATAACTATTACTCAAGTCCAGATGCCATTGATTCAAGTCATGAAAAACCTTGAATCAAATCAAGTTATTGTAATACCTCAAAATTTGCCCCCCTCATGCATGCATTCATTTTTAGGTCATTTAACATTTCATATTGCATTTCATCATGTCAATCGGAATTAGACCCAAGAAACTTGAATATCATCCAAGACACTTTGTGGGTCCTATCTGGGTGATTAGTCAACACAAGGGAATGGCTTGAGATACTTCCAACATCTTCAAATGGGGTCTATTCATCATTCAAAACGTTAATCTTGAAGGAGCAAAAGTTTGTTCATGAACTGTCATGCTCGCTAGGCGAAGCCCACGCGTTTCGGAAAAAAAAACGAAAAAACGAGAAAAAGAAAAAAACCAAAAAAACAAAAAAACAAAAAAAACAAAAAAAATAAAATAAAATATAACAGAAAAATCTTGGACTTGGACCTCTCTTTTGAGCCCACAAAGTCACAAAAATCAGGTTATAAATTCTAGACTTCCATCTCCCAAAAAAACCTGGGAAAAAGATAGTGAGAGAAGAGCTAACATAGTTCAGAGAAACCTCCTGAGACTGAAAGGAACTCATCTGCAAAGAGCCAATTCCATCTCATATAAACCCTCAGATTGCTTTGCAAACCCAACCGGGCAATTCAATTTCCTTCGATCTCTCCAACCAGGTTTGCCCTATTTCCATTACTCTATGCTTTCAATTTGAATGCTCTGAATATATGAGGTATTATCGTTAGGTTTTGCATGTGGGCACATGTTTTAGTATGTATGTCATGTCTTGATGTGTGGATCTTTTCCCCTGACTTTGAATTTTGATACCCTTTTGATGCATGTGTTTAACAAGAGGTTTAGGCCTCCTACACTTGGTTGCTTTTTGTGAGCTCTTTTTGTGAATTTTAATGGCATGATTCATGTGGTTACATTTTGATTTGGGGCAACTCTTGATTGCGCCCCATCTTGTCACTCTAACCTGTTTGTTGAGTTTTTTGTGAGGGCTCACATGACTCCTGAAAGGATAGCTTGCTTGGCATCCACTTTATTTGTGGATACCATTTGGAGATTTATTCCGATTACCTGTATTGACTTGCTTTCTTTGATGGTTCCAGCTCGAGAGATCTCTGGGTTTCTTATTTCTTTAGTTGTTGTTGAAGGAGAATTGCGGTCCAAAACACAGCGGAAATTAAAATTTTCTCCTTTAGAGATCCTTACGAATGGTCATGATCAGTGATAGAATATTTACCTCTTGTGACGGTTGAAACCTTTGGTGCAGATCTCTTGTGACGATCAAAACCTTTGATGCAGATCCACGAAGCGATCACGAACGTTGAACGATGACAACGTCTCTACTCAGTCCACACAAACGAATTCCTTCAATCTCAGTGCTAGCTGGTACGAGTGAAGGCTTTGAGTGAGAGAGAGAGAGAGGAGAGAGAGAGAGAGAGAGAGAGAGAGAGAGAAACGAAAATAATGCAACCGCCAATTTTTTTTTTTGCTTCTGCACAAGGGTTCTATTTATAGAACCACTTGTGTGGGCTTCAAGCTAAAAGCCCACTTAAGTGTATTTTGGCCCATATCTTATAATATGCCCAAAATCACTTAAGCTCATGGTACCTTACCATATTTCGTATTCTACTCAAGTACATCGTACCTTACGATGCTCTATAACTCACTTAAGGGCACCGTACCTTACGGTATTCCTTAGTTACTCTATCTCTCATCAATCCGTCCTTTGTGTGTGACCCTGTAGGTTTTCGTGACGTTGGCAATTATATTAAATCACGCATTTAACATAATAAACAGTGAGCGGTATCTAGCAACACATCACTGCTACCCAAGACACGAAAATGTCATGTGATCTGACAATTCCTTCTGTGATAATACTTATGTGTATAATTACCCTTTTGCCCTTATGTCTATATTGAACACAAGGCACAGACCGTGTCATCCTTGTCCAGTTCAATATTGGGCCCATAGACATTTATCCTGTTATGCAGGATGGGCAAATTCCATCTAGGTCACTCATGTCCCTCAGCATGCTTCGTGGGGTACCCATCAACTGTCTTTATGGTTATCCAGTTACGGACAACGTTGGATCAGCAATAAAGCACTCGACTCTACATCTAGGATCCATAGTGGTTTCAGGTCGAAGAGTGGAATACACTATTATCACCATGAGAATAACTTATGACACCTTGCATAACTTTCTATATAGTATTCTCATAGCGGGTCAATCCGGTATAAATATTACTCCTAATATTCATACCTATGTTTAAGACTTGATAACTCTTTATCCATGATCTATGAGATGTGATCATCAGTCTACAAACATAATAGTCTTAATGCTTTAATGTTATCCCACTTCACACTAAAGCTCGACTACGGATACTTTAGGAATAATGTCCTTATGTTTAATGTGTTCTCATGATTAAGTCACACTTAATACATTAAACGGACTATCTATTCCAGGGACTTTATTAATCAACCATAATAAAGAGAATGCCTTTTATTATTCGATACAAGTACCAAAATGTATTGGCCTCTAGGGCTTACACCAACAATCTCCCACTAGCACTAGAGCCAATCAGGCATACCCCGTATGCCCATTGATCTAGTATGGCCATCATGCTTCTGCTGCGCAAGAGGCTTTGTCAGTGGGTCAACTATATTGTCAAGTGTAGGTACTTTACATATTTTCACATCTCCTCTATCTATTATCTCTCGAATGAGATGATAACGCCTAAGTATATGTTTGGATCGTCGGTGAGATCTAGGCTCCTTAGCTTGTGCGATAGCACCATTGTTATCATAATAGAGACCAATGGGATCCACAATGCTAGGGACTATGCCAAGTTCACTAATGAACTTTTTGATCCAAACAACTCCCTTTTCTGCATTTGAGGCAGCAATATACTCGGCCTCGGTTGTAGAATCAGCCACTGTATCTTGCTTTGAAATTTTCAAACTCACAGTGCCACCATTTCAGCAAAACACATAACCATTGGAATCATTCATATTAAAGCGTCTCAACACCTTGTCTATGTACTCTGACTTAGGCCAAGCATTTTATGATCTATCTCTATAGATTCTGATAGGCTGCTTCACCCAGGTCCTTCATAGAAAAGCATTTCCCCAACCAAGACTTTACTTGTTGCAGGGTAGGGATATCAATTCCAATAAGTAATATGTCATCTACATATAATACCAGGAATACGATCATGCTCCCACTAACCTTCTTGTAGACACAAGGCTCATCTTCGTTCTTGATGAATCCATACAGTTTTACTATTTCATCAAGGCGAAGATTCCATGAGTAGGTCACAGGCTCATCTTGATCCATGAGTAATACATCACCTTGATCAGATATCCATATATCTCAGGTAGGTGACGTATCCTGCCTGACCTACGCTGGTCTTGTTCTACTTGAGCAGGTTGCTCTTACACAACTACTTGTGTTTCCTACTCTAATTCCTCCATAGGTGTATCAATGCTTTGTGATTCTTGAATTTCTTCAAGCTTTACTTTCCTCCCACTGGTTCCTTTGGAAATAAAATCCTTTTCTAGGAAAACTCCAGTTCGAGCGACAAACACTTTGCCCTCAGAAGGATTGTAGAAGTAATACCCTCTTGTTTCTTTAGGATACCCCACAAATAAGCATTTGTCAGATTTGGGCTCAAGCTTAGTTGAAACTTGTTGTTTCACATAAAATTCGCCACCCCAAATCTTCATGTAAGATATATGTGGTCTCTTACCATTCCATATCTCATATGGTGTCTTATCAACCTTTTGGATGGAACACGGTTAAGTGTGTAAGCTGCTGTCAACAGCGCATGTCCCCAAAAGGAGTTTGGAAGATCGGCGTGACTCATCATGGATCGGACCATGTCCAACAGGGTTCGATTTCTTCTCTCAGACACACCATTCCATTGGGGTGTTCCAGGAGGAGTGAGTTGGGATAGAATCCCACACTCTTTCAGATGGTCATCAAACTCTAGGCTTAAATATTCACCACCTCGATCTGATCGAAGAGCTTTAATATTCTTACCTAGTTGGTTTTGTACTTCATTCTTGAATTCTTTGAACTTTTCAAAGGACTCTGATTTGTGTTTCATTAAATACACATAACCATATCTACTGAAATCATCAGTGAATGTGATGAAGTACTGAAAACCTCATCTGGCTGGTGTGTTCAGTGGACCACATACATCAGTATGTATGAGGGCCAAAAGATCATTAGCTCTTTCACCTTTTCCTGTGAATGGAGACTTTGTCATCTTTCCAATTAAACAAGATTTGCATGTCTCATATGATTCATAATCAAAAGAGTCCAAGAGTCCATCTTTATGGAGTTTGGAAATGCGTTTCTCATTTATGTGGCCTAATCGACAATGCCAAAGGTAAGTTGGATTTAACTCGTTAGGTTTCATCCTTTTAGTATTAATGTTATATATAGGCATTTCGAGGTCAAGGACATACAGTCCATTGCTCATTTGTGCAGTAGCATAGAATATATCATTCAAATAAATTGAGCAACAATTGTTCTTTATCATGAATGAAAAACCAATCTTGTCCAAACAAGAAACGGAAATAATATTCCTGCTAATTGCTGGTACATAATAACAGTTCTCTAACTGAATTATTAAACCACTAGGTAAAGTCAATTCATAAGTTCCTACGGCTAAGGCAGCAACCTTTGCCCCATTACCAACTCGTAGGTCGACTTCACCTTTTGCCAATTTTCTACTCCCTTTTAGTTCTTGCACATTTGTACAAATGTGAGAACCGCATCCGGTATCTAATACCCATGATGCTGAAGTAGATAAATTAATTTCAATAACAAAAATACCTGAAGTTGGAGTCTCTACTCCATTCTTCCTATCTTCCAGGTACTTTAGGCAGTTCCTCTTCCAGTGTGCGGTCTTACCGCAATGGAAGCAGGTGCCTTCTTTCTCTATGCTTCCACTAGGCTTCATAGCAGCAATAGTGGGTTTGGGTTTGGCAACTTCCTTGCCTTTCCCTTTATCATGTTTGAGGACAATCCTCATGTTTCGGTACCAATCCAGAAAATTTGTCCCAGACAATTTTTCTTTCTCAAGGTTTGATCGCAATATGTTGTTAGAGGTGTTTGTTGTAATGGTTATCTACATAAGGATTAATGAAAATATAAGTATCATTGACATATTTAATTAGGCCTTTAATTAAACATGCTCCCACTATTTTATTCAAAACAAATGACCCTCATCATTTGATTCGGAAAATCCCGTTGGAAGATTTTCTAGTGGGTAGAGATCCATATTTCACTTCGTTCTAAGTCCGCGTAGGCGGATTACACAAAACTAGGTTATTTAGGTAGGAACTCCTTCCAATTGTATCTCATACAACTCTCGAATATTTCAGTTGGGTGAATAACTTCTTATTCCAATCCATCATATGGATCATTCCCAACTCTTGCTTCTAAACATATATATAATCTTATTATAATTTGTTTAGTTAAGTTTGACCCATTGTTTTAACAGTTGGATATTACAATTATCCCATCGCACCTTACTAATATATAGATCATGCACCTCGCGTAGGCGAAACCTACATTATCCATCACTAGTCTTGATGAGTGTTAAAACTTGGAAAGCATAAACTTAATATTTAATTTGAGGGAATTGCAATTTTATGATCTCACCGGCTTATTTATCATATAAATCGTCTCTCACATGCATCAACATACATACACATGCATCAACATACATACACAATGAAACAGTTATGGCCCCTAGCGCAATTGTTCTCCCAAGCCAATGAGAGAACCTAAGCTAACCTAATAACGATCTAAGCTTCTCCAAGCAAGATCTTCAAGGTTGTCCTCCTTTAATATTGAATTCTTCTCTAAGCTTCTCCAAGCAAGATCTTCAAGATTATCCTCCTTTGATATTGAAATCTTCTCTTTCTTCATAACATTGTTCTTCTTCTCTTTCTACATAACATTACATTCCAGAAGAAACTCGTTTTACATACGAGGGTTTGAGATGAGAAAAGAAGTTACATTAAGATCAAAAGGAGAGGCACGACACGCAGGTCGTATTTTAAAACCCAAACAAAATAAAGGATAACTAAGGCCATAACTGATCACCACAAGGCAATAATAATAAACACATTGTTATTATTAAATTTTAATTCCTTTAATTAATTAAAACCAAATTTTAATGAACAATTCATTTGAAATGGACATTGTTTTGCATCTACACAACCCTTGCGTAGTCACAAAACAGAAACCCCAAAATTTTGACTCTGTGAGTGTGACGACCGTCACAGGCATGTGACGACCGTCACAGGCCACGTGAGTGTGACGACCGTCACACAAAACACGTTACGGCCGTCACAGGGCAAAAAGAAAAACGCCTAAAATTCTGTGAGTGTGACGACCGTCACAAGGCACGTTACGACCGTCACAGGTCATGTGAGTGTGACGACCGTCACACAACACGTCACGACCGTGACAGCTAGCTTGTTACGCTCGTCACAAGCTCGTGACGAACGTCACGCGGCCAACGTAACAAACTTTGAAACAGTCAACATACGTGTTCCAAAAGCCCACAACTCTTTGACGGCACAACCCTTGCGCCGTCACCAACCCTAACGCGCCAATTTCAGACCGTCAAACACACCTCGATTGTTGATTCAGTATGATTGATCAACATGTCATTGCTTCACCATACTAATGTCGGATTCCGAAGCAAATGACCATTGATCGCTCAAAGGAAAACAATCATTTAGTGTTCGAATGAATGAAACAGAAACAGTATATCACATATACCGTACTTTGCATTAGGATTACTTATATCTATATAAGTTGATCGGTCTCAATTGTGTAATGTAACACCCTTCTAAATATCACCAATAATAATTAAGACAACAACAAATAAATCATACATATCAGAGTAAATATTTCAACTCAGGGTGTCACATAACAACTTCTTCACATTTTTCACCATAAAATCAGTCATGCTCATTATTTAATTCAACATAAACACTCCTTTAAAATTCGCAGCGGATAGAAACATTCAACATCTGTAATAGCTTAAAATTAACATTTATTCAACAATTAAAACATCCCGTCCCGATGTTACATCTATCAGAGCATGACCCACTAAAACCACACTAGACTTCAAGCACTAGCTTCTAATCACTCACTGCTCG
The DNA here is from genome assembly GCF_024323335.1 of Lathyrus oleraceus. Lineage (NCBI taxonomy): Eukaryota > Viridiplantae > Streptophyta > Magnoliopsida > Fabales > Fabaceae > Lathyrus > Lathyrus oleraceus. The sequence goes on along the minus strand of NW_026112662.1, from coordinate 1,279 downwards.
TTACCTGAAAAATAGATGTAAGGGTGAGTTCCGATCGATCGATAACAAATATTATAAATTATCATGTTATGTTAAGTAATACCACACGTTAATCACCCTAATCATATCATGCATTCGGTAACGGCACATTAACTCAATCACAACGTAATTACAACTCAATAACAACATACAATGCAACTCAAACAACATAGAATGCAACTCAATAAGACTCGACTCTTCATGCATGTGGTACCATTGGAGTAAAACTCCCAACTTAAATCATTGCCAGTTTAGTGGGCATCAAGGCATAAGCCTTCAACTTTCAACTTAAAATTTTTGCCAATCCAGGCCAACGTGGTGTGAGCAAAAGCCCCATAATTTGCCAATCCAGGCCAACGTGGTGTGAGACAAAGCTCCGACTTAATGCATATGAATGTATATGTCATGTACGACTTGAAAGTTCAACAACATAATAATAACAGCCACACAACAGCTTGTCAACAAAACAACTCATAATCAACTTTGGCTCATCAGCCTATAACTTAATATTTTCAACAAGCAACTTAAATCAACTTTGGCTCATCAGCCTACAACTTAATATTTTCGACAAAACAACTTATAATCAACTTTTCAACATATTTGCATCAACATTTCACAACATAAACCAAACAATTTATTCATCACAATTAACTACAATAGGCCAGCTACCAATTGCATTTACAACATAAAAATCAACTATTTTTCCCACTGCAACAGTGTTAACCGGTTAACACTATAGGTTAACCGGTTAACGCAGGAAAATTACACTTCCAGGCAAAACGCAACAGTGTTAACCCGTTAACGCTATAGGTTAACCGGTTAACGCAGGCAAAACTCAACATTTTCTCAATTTATAACAGTGTTAAACCGGTTAACACCCTGGGTTAACCGGTTAACGCAGGCGAAACAGCAGTTCCTGCGCTAACACAAGGCAGAATGCAGAGTTTCCGCATTTTCCGCCGTTGGAGGACTTCCGACCTCCGATTCCAAATCCGTAAAAAGCGATACGTTCAGAATTTCACGATACACTCAATACAGATCCAATTTCAGCTTGAATTCAACTTATTCATCATAATATTTCAGCATCCACAATCCCAATTAGGGTCAAATAACACAGCTTATCACTACCCATTACATGTTAATCGATAATACCCATTAAACGACGATAAACCCCCCTTACCTTAACAATCCGGCAACTCTTCGAGCTTCAAGCTTTTCGTTCTCCAACCTTTGCTCTACAACTCCTTCTCTTGCCTTTTCC